>NW_026099575.1:6433659-6529144 GCF_025091365.1 Daktulosphaira vitifoliae
AAAAAAAAAAAAAAAAAAAAAAAAAAAAAATGGATAATTTAAAATGCTCATTTTTATTTTATGTCGTTTAGTATATTATATATTTTATATGAAGCTAGGTCAAGGAAATGCAATGATCGCACACGCTGTTTTTTTTTCTTTCATCCGTTTTTATATTTTCTTTATTGTAATCAAATAAATGCAAAATCCTCGGCCAACAACGATGCAATAATAATTAATAAACATAATAAAATCTATATCATTTATGATTGTAAAACGTGTCCTCTCCCATATGTATCACAATCACAATAGCACTCATTCGTGCACGTGTGTTCATTATTATGCAGATGTATACGGCAAGGTTGAATTGTATTCGTTTGTCCTCGACCGACGCCAATAACTTTGTCAATATGGACTTTCACGGTGCGGTGTAAGCACTTTTAGAAATCTAAGCCACGCACATGTGATAAGAATATTAAATACATTCAAATTCTGTCGTGTAATTTTTTTCGGAATCGAGCATTTTTTGTTAATACCACCGGGTATGTGGTATACGATAAAAAACCTAGAGAAACACATATCAACCTAAAATGTCTAGTGATATTATAATGTTATGTATACTAAATGATTGTTCCCAATGATTTAAACGAGTGTATTATATTAAGTTGCAGAAGTATTGTGTTTCTTGTAGTCGACACTCACAATATGAGATCTGGATAAAATTGAGCTGGACCGTTGCCAATAACGAAACGTTTCAACATGATTCCAAGAAAAACAAACGTCGCGTTAGTTTTGTTTAACACTAATTAAGTAATTCTGAAAAATTCAAAATTCACTTACTTAACAGATAACCTACTCTATCTTGGAACTATATAAAAACATATTTTTCCACAGAACTGTTTGACAGTTATTTAAATGTTGATTCCTACTCGTTAACGTTTCCGGTTGTATCATATTCATGTATTGAATTTTATTAAAAAATATTTTTTTAAACGGTTTATTCCAAGTAAAACTATTTGGCCATCCAAATTAAATGTGCAATTTAATGAATTCTATTGAGCTAGAGATATTCATGAAAATAACTGGTATAATAAAAGCTAAATAAAACATTTCAATTTTTTTAACACTTTCGCTATAAAAATTACAACTTATTTTGATCACCTATAAATTTATTTATGCTTTTTGATTTTTTAAATATACTTAATTGAAGTAGTTTCAATTTTTTTAGCGCGAAAGCAAATTTTCACTATAATAATGAAATATTTAAGGCAGCATTATTTACAGTAAAGAAAAAACCATAATTTCAAACTATACGGTTGTGGGTGCCAAAACTTAATAATGATTCTTAATGACGGTCATTTAATTTTTTTCCTTTTCGCTATAGTTAAGGCCATAATACAATGGTCAAGTCAGATCGCTTCTTCTTCTTCAGAATTTAAGTTAATTTATCTAAACCGCAAAAAGGCAATTAAATACTGATTTCCACTCTAGACAGATTTACGATAAATTATTCTTTGCGCTGGCCCAACTTATGTGTTTTCAAGGTTCATTCTATATACATGTTTATTGATGTGTGAAGAATTCTCGTGAGATATAATTAAAACTATGAAAACCCTCGATTAATACCAACTAATTTTCATTGATAATAACAATTTTTACAATAGATGAAAAAAGTTTAAGAAAAAAAATCTATTTGTATTGTTAAATTATATATAAATTAATTCATTAAATGTTTTTGTTTTATTTACATGTCCTACTCTTTCTGTATGTAACACTTTTTGTTATCCATCTCATCTCATTACTCACAATTCACATAACCTAACAAACAAATTAGTAGTTTTATTTTTATTCGTAAAGAACCCGCATTTCATGTTCATAATACTTAAACTTTAAAGGCGTTTAATGGAACACAAGAGATGTTAATTTTGTCACGTACAATAACGGTTCTGTGTTAATTATGAGTACACAGTGTATAAATGTTTGTATTATTGGTACAAAGAAACAACAGCACGATTTGAATTTCATTTATTACGATTATTATCAGATACATAAAGCGAGCAAAAACAACAAGTATCAAATTATAATCAACAATAAAGTGTTCTAAAAAATATTAATAAATTAATAATACAAAACATTTTTAAAACACTAATTATTGTCCAATGTAAAAAAGATTTATTACATTTTTTAGCTTTGATGTGTAGCTGAAAAGATATTTATTTTACCATGATGTGTTTTTTTATGTCTGTCCATGAAAATGATCAGTTCTCAAAGACCACCGATTTTAATGATCGTTATTAATAATAACGTCAAAAGAAATCAATTTTAATTTTATTGAACCTATCATTATCAAAAATTGAAAAAACTTTAATTTAGGAATTTATAAAAATGTCTATAGAAAATTGTATTTTTCATTTTTTTTTTTGTTTTTAAAAATTGCTATACAGAGTGTTTAGTAGTAAGTAAGAAAACATATTAATTGTTCTCATTGTTTGTAACAATGAAAACAATAGAAACCCGTTTCCTGACTTACTGAACACCCTGTATATATATTTTATTAATACTAATCCTAATGTAATTCGAATACAATATAAAAGAGACAATGATCTTTCATTTAATATGTTTTTTTTGAAATTCAATGAAAAACCTATGTATATAAAGGGTTCAAAAGAGACCTACATATGTAAAATTAATTTTGTAACTCAATTTTCGAACATTATCTAGAATGATTGCGTTTTTCTAACGTGTACCAAATTGAAGCTCCTAAAACATGCGACAATACTAAAAAAAAATTTTTTGTCCGACGATTATTCTATAGTAAATCTTCTATCAAAGTAAATAACTTTGCAATTTAAATGAAAATTTTTTATTTTAAATTAAGCAAATAATATTAAAAGATAGAAATTGTAATATTAAAAATATACAAATATTGTGAAATTTAACAGATTCGCTTCGAAGGATATTATAATAATGTTAATCTCTGTCAGATATCACATATACTTGTCCCAATTTTGTCGCCACTCCACTATACCGCGTCCTCACTGTGCTGGTTTTTTTTAAATGTTATGACCATTATAATTTTGCAGGAAATTCTATTTTAAAGTAGTTGTTTTTATTCATTAATATTGATATTGAAAAAGTGTTCAATTTCGTTGAACATTTCCAGAAAAACTTCATGCATTCTTAAGTAAAAAAAAATAATAATAATAACTATTAGTAATTTTAAAATAGTGAGTTTGTATACATTTGCTATTTCTTTTGTGCATGCGTCAAGATAAAAAAACTGTTTATTAATGTACACTTTAAGATTACTAGCTCATAATGTATGTATAAATGATAAACTAGCAAAATTACTTCCATTGACGTATTCAGAATTTTAGGTTTGGAAAGGCAACCTTCAATTTATATTTATATACAAAGAATATTTTAAGAACACTAAAAAAATTGACAATTTTTTTACTTTCACGCAGAGAAGGAACATATTAAAAAATATACGACCCAAAATAAATAAATATTTTTAAGTGATTTAAAATTTAATTTTTTTGATAAATCTCTCCTTCCTTACCAAGAAAGAAAATTAATAATTGAACAATTAAAAGTTGTTACTAAAGATATTTTTATAAAATTATATTTTACTCAACAAAATTGACTACTCTTTTGTATTGTTTCAGACAATCAAAGATTGTAGATTTAGATATCCTCAAGTGACAAACAATTCTTGTTTTACTAAATACTCATTAGTAGTAAAACAGATTATAAAATCGTATAAAAAAATTATCTGTAATTAGTTTTTTATGTGGTTAATAAAAAAAAATATTTATGAATGATTATTTTTATTTATCTCAAATAATAAAAAATAACTATAAGCAAAATAAAGTCAATTGGGAATGAGGTTAGGGGCACTTATCTACTTGTCTTCATAAATACGCCTATGATGACTTCTATATTGATGGATATTTAGTCCGATTTTAATAATTAGATAATTTATAAATCCAATTTGCAACAAATTTCAACCAATAATTTATTATAGTAACAACATTTAGGGTAATTTCTACGTGGTAATAGGGATTGCTATGATTGAGGGCTTCTAGCGTTGTTTATGTCTTTCTATACAAGAAATAAATTTGTGTGTATTTAGAAAAAAATACCAAGTTACATGTTCACTAAATATTGTATACGTTAAGTGATTGTCATTATTTTTCTCGTGAATCTGATTTGTATAATATTTTTTTTTAAATATAAAAGTCTATAGATCAATTTGAAGTTTAATGTATAAGTTTTTTGTAAAAAGTTATATATTATTTTCTTTAAACTACAGATGTTGTGTGGTTAACAGCTGTGAAAACTTTTTTCTTATTTATTTAGACTTAAAGCTTCAGTATAACACGAAAAAACTAAAAAAATAATTTGGTACACGCGTTTTTTTAAGGCCTATATGTCAACTGATTAATGATATTATTCGTAGCTAATAATTTGTAATCTTGCCATTATAATAATTATAATTCAGTTATTGAATACAGAAATAAATAATAGTGTTATATCATGCCAGAAAGTCTCAAATAACATAAGAGATCATTTATGTAAAACGATTGAAGTATTACCAACAATAAAGGAGAATACGTTATACTTATAAACTACAGAACTAATTTATGCTATAAGCTCCAATTATTTTTAATTTCTAAGTTACTCAAGATCCAATAAAAAATTTTATTGGGGTAATTGCAAAGAGATAATATAATAAAGTAAATTTCTTATAAATGCTTTATAATCATTTTATTGTGTTATAAATGCTATTAATGTTTTTATATTGCGATGAATTCTATTTAAGAGCATATAAATAATTAATCATTATTTTGCTTAACATTTAAACCATATTCCTTTATATCTGTGTTTAAACCTAATTTTATTATAAGCTATTTTAATTATTTTTATGCGTTCAATTTTATTTTTTCTCATATTGTACACGAATGTTTGCGATGGATAAAATTATTTGTATACGTATTGTACAAATAACTTTTAAAACAATTTAAATTTTTCTTTTTTTTTTTTTAGATTATGTTTGCAGTTAATATTTATTCTAATTTTTGCTTAGTATTATAAAGATAACATTTAATATATAATATTTTTATCTAATATCTTTAGCAATACAATTAATTTTGTAATGCTGTTTTAATAACAATTAAATAAATCATTTGAATATCTATTAACCATAATATTTCTTAAGGCAAACATTAAAAAAATGATTACCTAAAATTTAATCAAATTCAGAAAACTAAAAAATTGTTTTCTGGTTTTACTCAATAATATAGCTGTCTAGTCTTTTAGATAATATTAAGACGTAGTCCCCTGTGTTGTTATGATCTATTAAAATAAGCAATTTAACTGATTTTATTTATTTAGCATATGGGAAATTAGATTCAACAAGTTTATACCGAACTTAACAAATATACGTCATAAACTTCTGATCAAAACACATGAAAATTCTGTTTTTATCTACAAATAAACACAAATTTATTAAAAATTACCTACAAAGTATTTCTCCCTTAATTTATTTTATAAAGATTAAATTACTATTTGTTTGAACAAAAGAAAAGTCAAATAAAAAAAGTTCATAAAACATTATTATTCATTTAAAAAAAACAATTTAGTTTATAATGATAAAAATTGCATAGAATACTTAAATTGTTTAACTTGTATACTGTATGATCTTCAACTAGACTAAATATATCTTAATAAATAAGGTGCTATAGTTTTATATTTTAATAATTAATGTTTCTCTAGAATTTATGAGTGTCTTTTACGTTAAAAATATGAGCCCTACTCCTTCACTCTCTATGTACTAAATTGAGTGTTATACAATAGATACAGAATTTTTAATACTTTAATTGTTAATTATTAAAGTATATAATATATATATATATATATATATATAACTAGTTTATAACGGCTTTTAAATTAACTGAAGATCTGTATAAGTGGAGTTAACTAAAAACCTTATAATTATAATCATATATCAGGATTGTATTTTAGCACTAGTTTACATTTTTCTTCAATAACTTCTGTGGTACTAATTTAAAAATTTTTATTAGCCATCATTTTTTTAACTTAGATCATTGTCGTATACCTAAAATTTTAAAATATTCATATTGCTATAATGGAAAAAAGTGTAGTTAATTTCATTGTAAGCAGAAACAAAAATGGATAAAATCATTCTTTAGTGTAATGTTAATCTTGTGCTTGTCACTTAACTCGGCAGTAAAAATTGTTTAAATAATAAATTATAACTTAAAAGTAAAAATGTGTTTTCTTTTATGTTCTTCAATTTTTGATAATTTTGAGTAATGTATTAGTATTCAATTTTATAATTCATGTAATCTATGAAAACATATTATAATATCAATTTTAAAAGATCATTCCACCTTCTCTGCCAGTGTCATAAATTACAAAATATTTGTGTACCTTCAATTTTATTTTCATAAAACATGGTTAGAATCATAAGTATGTAAACAAGTAATAACTAGACAACGAATTATGTAAGATAAGAAATTCTACTTTATTAACCTATCTTGACAGAAAGGGAGAAAGAGATAAAATAGTTCTTACAGACGAAATATGATTGGTAAATTAAACAAAAAACAAGTAATTTGTTCATTTTAATAATTATTGGTATCCGAACTTTTAAAAATTTAATTTATTTTTATTAAAATCAAAAAATACTTTTATATTAACTTATTTGGTCGATTATTTTTTTAGCAATTATCAAAAGAAAGTGTCGAAGGAGAAAATTGTAATACAGGCTTCAATATAATAAATATACATTTATAATTAAAAATGTAGTGCTTAAAATTTAATATAAAATCTTTAACTATCATTTTATCACATCAAATTTTGATTGCAGTAACATTTTACTGACTTCCATGGAATAACTAGTGTACCTCTATTAAAAATTCCGTAATAGTTATTTTCTGAGAGTTAAAAAAAATAAAAATTGTTTGAAAAGTCAACAAAAAAAGTGAAAAGTGTATTTTTATCTTGTCAAAATTAACAGCTTAAGAAAAATAATTTAATATAATTAAAAATAATACTAATATCTAATTAAGATAATTATAATATTGGAGTTACTCTATTTTTAGGTTATATTTGGTCAATGAAATACTACAATAATGAACTGCAATGGAAACATGTATCATTAAATGTTTGCCTGACAATTAATACTTAAAAACAATATGTATAATAATACAACACAATTAAAACAATTGACGATCTCAACTAATAATTACACAAAAAGCAATTTATTAATTTTTAGTATTTCATATACTAGAGCTTTAGATAGTATTATTAAAATATTAATTTAATTAATAAATCTTTAATGATTTTAGTTATATCCAACTATTTTTTAACCACGTTTGAAGTTATTTTACGCTATTATTTTGGGATTGTATTCAATCATAATAATAATTTCAGTTGATTCAATGCCAATACTACTAGATTCAATAATGAAACATTTATGTTGCGACGAAAAATTAATAATTAAAAAATACTATTACTCAAAGAAAAAAATCAATTCTTAATTCAATTATATTAAAACCTTGTGGTATATTTTGATCAGTATTATATGACAAATAGTTTTCAGTCAATTCAATTGAAGTATAGTGTAAATAAAATATATAAACTAATAATTTTTTTTCTTCTAGTATCTTTAGCTACTTACAATTAGATTAACTATAAATTTTAATTTATTTTCTTATTGTTCGTGAATTTTTTTAAATAATATAAAGTAAGCATTTTGGTCATCATACTTCACTCTTTAAAATAACAAATTTGTTTTAATTTATATAATTGTAATTTATAATTTTATAAAAAATGTTAGTACAGTATTTTTCCAAATTCTTTAATTAAAACGACGTCATAGTTTTGACTATTCAATTCTATTGTAAAAAATGTGTTCTTTATGATAGGATTCTCAAATTTCATATATTCAAAATTTAAATTTCGTTAGAGTAAAATTATCTTTTGTTTTTTTTTATATAAGTTTGTTTATTTTATACTCTATATGAAACACAAAAGCTGCATACGCCCATCTTCTAAATTTTCATTTGTTTTTTTAGATTATACCTATTTTTTGTAGCGTCATTATGGAGATTATTTAAAAAGCAATGGCGCCACATACTTCTATAGTCATTAGGTTAATTTGTACCTATACCTTAACGTAAAAAATAAAAATCTATAATAACTATAGACATATCTACTATACAGTTTTTGATATATATCCTCACCTCAATAAAGTAACACTTACAGGTTTTTGTGTTATTATTTAGTCAGGAAATTAAGTATTTCATTGTAACTAATTGATTCTTCTATGTTGTAGTTAATACTATTATAAATAAACGCTGAACCAATTTTCATTATTCTGAGTTAATAATAACAAAAATTTTAAAACTTAAAAAAAATTTTTAATTTAAATATATATATTTTTTGGGGTATTTTTATTATTGCATCTGTAAAGATGTTGTGTAAGATTGATATACTTTACATAAAACGCATTCTTTAGCGATATGATCTACTTGACAACCTTAATATTATTGTGGCTGGTGATATTGAACATAATATTCTGAATTACAAATGAAACCGAAAAGACAACTTAATTTTTAATTAACTCAAAAAATTATGAATAATGTTTATCATTAATTGCAATAATCTATAATACCCAGTATAATATATAAAATTGATTAGTAATGCATTTATATTTTATTGTGTCTTAGAAAAATATTAACACGAATTTATTGATTTGAAATTATTTATAAGTTCCTAGAAATTTAAATATCGACTCAAGATTAATGAAAATGATGAAAGAAAGAAATTGTCAATTTAGACCTATAAAATGACAATTCAGTATTATTCATAACATAAAATAGGTTTGTTTTTTTATTATTTTGTTATGTTAAATATAAACATGTAATTTTCTTTAAAACATTTTTAGGAGGGAGGCTAAGCCCTCTGAAATTCCTTCATGATTATATCTATAATTAAATATTGATTACTTTTAAAATAATTAATTTTTTTAAATTTTCAATATTTTGTCGCAATACTAGATCTACTAAAAAAAAAACTGTAAGGCCATAAGGGAAGGGTGGTCAAATTTATTTGGAGAGAGGGGCTAAACTTAATTTTTCCTACTAAAAAAAAAAAAATTATATTTTATAATATTATTAATAAATTATATAATTTCCGAAACCCTCCGCTTAATACGTCTATGTGATTAAATCTATATATTTGTATTATATTGAATATTTATTTACTTTTATCAGTTGTAAATAAATTTTTCTGTCAAAACAAATTATAGAATTTAATGGTACTAAAAGTTTTGGCAATTATTCTTATTGATTATCCGATGCTTATTCTAATGATATTCATTGTAATTTGTTACTAAATTTAAAATTACTCGTATTTTCACTTATTTATGGTAAAATAATGAAAATAAAGTAAAATTTTATGTTAACAATAGACAATAAAATTAGTTATAGCCTAGAACTTTTTTGATAAAGTAAACGGAATCCATTAATGTTCCCGTTTTTCGAGGACTCTATATAAATTATAATACCATTATCAAAGACCTATTAAGAGTTATGAACTTGTACGTACATATATTAGAGACTAATAACTTTAACTGATGTTTTTGTTTATGACATTGAATTTCATAATAGGCCGATAGATGTAATTTACTTGTCTTAACATTTTGTACCGTTTTTACCTTTATAAAATGCTTATAGGCTATGATGTATCAAATAGGAATCATTATTTTTTCCTCCAGGACAAATTAAAAAATACTATATTTTAAATATATACAATTCTCTAATTGATATATGACAAGTACACAAGGATATTTCGATTTTTTCCACGTACATAAAATTAAATTTTTTATAAAGACTGATTTATGGTTAAAATCTGTAAATAATCAAACATCTACAATCTTTCTTAAAAATTATGGGAGATTTTTTTTTAAACAATTTTTAGGAGTTATAGTAAACAACACTAATGGTTAAGTTACTAAAATAATCAATTTAATATGTTTATGTATATGTATATATATACATATACATATAAATATGGTTTCTATAACCATTTATAAACCTGTTTTTACGACTGCACTTTAAGTTACCTACATTATTTTTAGTAATCAAAATTTTACTTTGTTAGTCAACAAAAATAATGTGCAAAAGTAATTTATATTTATATTACAAGGTAATAAAAATCAATTTTCTACTGAAAAAAGAAAATGTGGTTGTTATTATTAAAAAATTGTTTCTTATACATTCTTGCATATCAAAAACTTGTGTTTCAATTTTTTAGTTAGAATTAATAGTTGAATTAATTAAAAATTGTCATTCTGAGAGTCAATATATCAAAATTAATCTTATCAAATTTACCTTGAGGAAAAGTTTCTATTACTTATTATAACATATATTACTAGTGCTATGAAATCAATGATCTTTTAGTATTTGAATAGTATTAGTATTTGAATATTTTATTACTTTTTTAATAGTCAAACTATTATATTAGGTTTAGGCTACAAAATACAAATATTGGTAGATGAGGGCGAAGAAGAAGAAATTATTATATGATATTTTTCAAAAAATTGTTTAAACCTGCCTTTTTTATTTTAGTTAGAACAAATTACAGCTTCGCTGTATGGACTATAAACTTTAATCGTAAAGATAAATTTAAAACATTATGATAGGAAAAATGAATATATTATAATTCTTTGTTTAATTCTAACTTATTATTTATTTATACTTTGATTCTATTGTAATTAAATTATTTCTATTATGTAATTATATTTTAATAATTGTATTAACTAATTTACTAACAAAATATTATTCAATCTAGCAATTTAAAAAAATGAAAATATAATAAAATTAGCCAACCAGAAAACTATAGCTAAATTATATTTGTTATACATTTAATATTGGGCGCAATTACAGCAAAATATTTGAAAAGGCTTATTATATTTAACGTTCCCCTCTCTAAAATTTATTTTAATATAATTGTATATGAAGTTATCTGACATTTTGGAAGTACTAAGTCTCTTTAAGCCCACTTTAAAATTTACGCCTATGCATTTAATGAACTAATTTTATGAATTTTTTTTATAATAAAATCTGTTATTACATTTAAAGATGAACTAGTTAATTCAATGAATATTTTTTCATAATTTATCAGACAATGGTATTTATTATGCATGTTTTTTTAGTTATTATTCATTTTATTAAATCTAAACCATTATACAATCTATATATGCAGTTTAATTAATAAGCAATAATAGCTTTGTAAAAAAATCAACTATTAACATCATATTCAATACATAAGTATATTTACAAACAATATGTACTTATAGCCGTCATTAAACCCCATAAGTTATTTAGATATAACTAAATTAAGTTTAGATATCATTTTATTGTGTTTAATGTATACTAATCATAATATATTATGATTGTATTTTGTAATTATGATAAAAAATAATTTAAAATTATTGATTATTCATAAGTGTTGCATAACAGTTCTTTTTCAAATAGTAAAATATAATTAAAAGTCTTTTCAGGTAAATTAGATAAATAAAAAGTATAACTTTTTTTTAATTTGAAAACTTAAAGAAAAAAAATTATAATACGAATGAAACTTGATTAAATTTATATTTATCATTTTCATTTTTTATCTAAATTAGAAAATAAAGGAAAACATTTGTAAAAATACTATTAAAAAATATTGCTATGCATCGAAATTGAATTAGCTTGAAAAGTATTAAAATTTTCATTTGTCCAATATTTGTTGATATCCGAGTATTATTAAAAATCATTTTATACCTAAGAAAAGTTTAAAGCAAAAAATATTTTATTTGCTCTTACCGATTTTATTTTGGTGCAATAGATAAAAAATTTGGAAATGCAGGAAAAACTTTAAACACAAAATGTAGAAATTAAAGATACGATAAATATTTTTAATTATACTATGAATCAATCATGTAAAATACCAATTTAAAAGAAATCGAAAATTTTTAAGTGAAGGACTAACATTAATAGTTTATAATAATAAAATGAATAAAACCTGTACCTTCTCAAAAGATTTAGACACGTATAAAAAATAATTATAAGTCTTTTTATTAATATATTTTAACCGTGTTTAAACTTTTCCATTAACAATGATAGCTGAATTAATAACTTTTCAATAATGAATTATAATATGAAAATGTCAAAATATTCTTTAATTAGATGTAATTTTTTTTTAACAATTGTCTAAAAATTATTATCTTAATATTTTTAAAAATACGCTAAATCATTTATGTGAGTCCTTGATTAATGTTTTTACAAGATTCAAAATTCATTGAATATTTTTATAGTTTAAAAATAAAGTATCTATTTCTTTCATGATAAATAAATTATAAACTGTTGTCTTATTAACTTTTAACATTTTTCGTTTAATATAAATATTAGTTTGATTATTCTATTAAAACAGCATATCATTATGAAAGTAAGTAATAATATAAATTGTATTCACATAATTGCAAGGACTTGAGGAACACATTTTTGTGGTTGTTCTATAAGTGTTTTAAAACAATTACTTACTTATTTTGTGATCATTTATGACTAAATAAGTAAGGAAAACATTAGGTATATATATAGTGTTTTCCTTCGTTTTACATTGACAACGACTATCGCGTAACGCATATTGTTAACACTTTCCTCTTATGTAGGTTTATATAAGTAGCATTGGTCTTAAGCACACCGCAGTATGTATTACTGTTGGGATGGCTTTAATAGCGACGATAGAAGTAAATTCAACCGTGACCTTTCTACACCCGCATTGAACTGTCGCAGGTCACTTGATTATACATTTATATATATATATAAACGTATATATAATTATACGATTCATTTTTCTACTACAGTTAACCCTAATGCATTATGAAAAAGCTACCAAAGCGATATTTCTTTATTAAAAAATTCTTTTGTCAAAATTAGATTAATAAAAAAAAAAAAATTAAAGATATTTCAACTAATTTTTGAAATTGATCCTTTTTAGTTTCAAACCAAAAAAATATAATAATATTGATGTTACAAGCTGGTAAGTTGGCTAAGTAATATTTTGGGCTTCTCCGTAGATTTTGTAAGGTTTTTCACAAATTTCCATAACCTTCTAATAACTCATAACTTATTTTTTAAAAACTAATAATACCTTAAAAAAGGTTATTTACTTGAAGGTGCCTTTCTTATGATTCTCATTTAAAAATGCGTCATTGTTTAGAATACCTTATTTTATTTTACGCATTAAAATTATTTTACCAAGTTAATAATTGTGATTATCATTGATAAATGTCTAGTCTTTTTTTAATTCTTCGTATTATTTGTGTTAGGATAATAAACAGATATTTTTTCTGCTAAATTAAGTAGTTACATCACTTTCAATGAAGAATTATACGCATAATGTACATATTACAATAGTAAAAATTTCAATGAATTGTTTTTGTACATAAAAAAAAGATAAGTGTATACAATGATTGTACCGCTCCATAAAACTGTAGTTCATAAGGTAAAATAGGGTATGGGTAAGTTTTTTAATACTCGATGGTATCTTTTGAACGGGATAATGTTTCTGTTAAAAAAATCATTGGGTCACAGACCATATACACCGATATATACCCTATCGAAACCATGCCGAGACTTCCTGCGGAATGCGCGGTATGCGTTTAATTGCCCCGTGTCGATGACCTTGCCCAATAAATATTCGGTTTGTCAGTGAAAATGGAATAATATTAATAACAGTTCAAACATTTCAGAGAAATAATTGTGTTCAATCATCAAGAGCACAGCAATCTAAAATGATAACATTATTGAACACTTAACATTTAATGGCATTTTACACATCATAGAATTATCAATGTGAATCCATTATCATTTTTAGTTGCGTTATGACAAGTACGCTTACTTCTAATTGTGGAAAATACCACTCCTCTCCACTCTATTATAATCGTAATCACATGGTTATGATTGTAATAGAACAATTTATAAAACACGAAATGTTAAAAAAACATGATGTATAGAAAGTTCACTTAAAATTCCGGGGATATAAATTATTTTGTTTGTTATTAAAAAAATATTTTGTGTAAAATTGAAAACCAAAAAAAGAAAAATAAATTCTTTCCAGATATTAACAACATTCTGGGTTTTTTTTTTTGTTAGATTATATCTACAACATACAATTTTCTAATAATTTTAAAAGTTTTTTTGGCACTTTTTAAAAATATCAACAGTTTTATTGCCGTAAAATGGCAATTTTCAGAGAAATTTACTTAGTTTGGCCTTGAATGACTCTGCCCCGTGTTAGTTTCTTATTGACCCTCACCCTATAAAAATAACGGGGTCAGGCTTCGAATTGTACGCATGGAGTTCGAGAAGAGGGTAACTATGTACAACATAGTGTATTCTTTGTGTATACATTTGGTTTCCCTTCGAGGTATAAAAAGGGGAACGGCTTTTTCCATTTTGAGGGTGGACTACCGTTGTATTAGTATATGTACTCTGCCACTGCGAAGCCCATTAAGTATGTCCAAGGTACCATGACAGAAATGAGGGTAAATAACGAACCGGGTGTGTTTTTAGATAGCAATCTATTTCTATTTTCTATTTTTTTTGCATAAAATTTGATAAAAAAAAGTGGCAATTCGTTATATTTTTAATACAGATTTTCGTATTCTAAGAAAATTATATTATAAAAATATAAACTAAGAGTGTTCCAATTGGATAGTATATGCCACGTTCTTAATAATAATTTATCATCTTTACATTTTTATTACTGACTATTGACTACGGTCTAAATCTTACAAGTTATAAATGTGTTTGTAAAATTATTATTTAAAATCAATTTAGAGATTTTTTACAATCTGCTATGAATTTTTTTTTATTGCCGTGTCAAATGTTTTTTATTGCAAAGCCGAGCAGCTGTTCCTATCATTTTCTAGACTTTACACTTTTGTTCTTCAACTATTGGTCGAATAAAACGAAGTAACCCCCACCAAATTACGATCTTAATATCCCAACACAAAAATGAACAGTACAATTAATTAACTTTTGTTTTCTTGAGCGTTCAAGCACACAGAGGATAGGTTAATGCTTGAGGCTGTATTTAATGGCGTACCTAGAATGTATGTGTTGTTGACGATTTGCCAAACAAAATACGCCAAGGACGTTTAGCTGAGAGGAAAAGATAATTCATCGCCGTATTTGTGGTCGTCATCGCCCAATGTAAAATCGTATTTTAAAGATCCGTTTGTCGCCGACTTTGTCTCACTCCATAAAAAAATCGCGAACGTGCACACTTCGAGTACATCCGATATACGCACACCTATTTCCAAGTACACACAACCGGTTCACCTTGACGTCATCATTACACAGAGAGAGTCGTGTGTTTTTACATTTATTTTTCTGCAATTTCATGACAACAATAACAAACATTTACCTATCGGTAAAGTCGTGTAAAATAGCACAACAGTTTTAGTTTCAGATAAATAAGGATAAATAAAAAAAGAAGAAGGGATTAATTTGTTTTTTTTTTTATAAAATATTTTTTAATAAAATTATTCATAAATAAACATCACTTAAAGTCAAAGAATCACACAAAAGCCTTAACAACACTAATATAATTATAAAATCACAATAATCTTTTGCACACAATAATTTTTCTCTTAATTACAATTTATACAGTATAGTTATAAAATATAAAATTATTAATTACATTTACTCATGTATAAAATATGTTACGATTGCTTTAAAATTTTTTAATTAACCATAAACAATAAATTATAATTGCTTTATAGTATAGAGCACCTAGGAACATGACTGAAACACTTCAAGTCGTCTGCGGGAAATATAGATATAAAAAGTATCATTATAAAACATAAATTTTATAATTTATGGAAAAATAAAAATATTTAACTAGAAAATTTAACAGTTTAAATATTTTCGCTAATTCATTGTCTAGAAAGCTTCAACAACAATTAGAATAATTTTTTGATAAATATTATTTCGTTGCATCTTGTTAACATAAAAATATGTTTAATGGTAAATGAATTCTATTCGATACATAAAGGCAGCACTGGTACTTTTATAATTTAAAAAATGAACAATGCAATAAATATTATAAAATCAACCAATGCAATAGTCTTAAACATTGAACCAGATTTAATTATATAAATCTGTTACATTGAGCATGATTTACCATGTTATATAGCGTGCATTTACAAATAAGCACTTAAAAAATTGGAACTAAAATAAAAATTTTTTAAAAGAAATAGCTTAATAAATTTTTATTAACAATAACTTTTACGCATTAAATTACAAATACAAAATAAATATAAATTTGATTTGTTTTTAAATTCATAAATTAACAAGAAAGCCATAGGCTTATCAATATAATACAATTTAAAAGTTATATGAAATAAAATTCATATTTTAAAAGGCTATAGAAACATTGAGCGTATTTTGAAGCAAATTATCAGTAAATAAAAAATCTTAGAAAATATGGAAAACTCACAGACAGGCAGGAAGTGACATCCAAATTGTGGATGTTTTATTGGTAATGCCAATGGTGATCTTTTTCAACTGTAAAAAAAATAATATCAATTAAATTTACTTACTCTTGATATTAATAATTTTTAAATATAAGATACATAAAGTGTTGAGCCCAAAGATATATTTAATGAGTTATTAAAAATAAGACTTTCATTATAATTTTATAATTTTCAATTAATTAGTTCAAAATTCAATATATTTAACAGTATTTTCTGAAACTTGCTCCATAGTAATTTTCAATTTATTGGTATTTTTTTAGAAAATTTATTTATAATTGAATAACTTTCAGTAACAAATTGAATTATATTAAAATCAACATAATCAAAATTCATAAAAGTACGAAAAAAGTGCTAGCATATAATGTAAGTTATGTTTGAAGGTGAATTGTTAAATAAAACAAGTTGATTATTGAAAATAAATACAAAATGAAATATAATTTACTTACAGGTCACAGGCAATTATTTGCAAACTCGCATCCATTGTGCATATGCTCAACAACAGTCTGTTTTAATTGACAAATCTGTTCTAGAAGTCTATTTAACACTGTGGTAAGTTCACTGTTTTCGTTTTTCAACACCTTAACTTTGTCTTCAAGTTTGGCTATTCTTTCCAGTTTTCTTCTTCTACATTTGGAAGCAGCAACTCTGTTTCTTTGTCGTTTCCTTTCAAGTTTAATTTTTTCTTGTGATTCCATGTTGATTGGTGACATTGGTGGCGATGAAGAAGCAACACTAGGTACAGTCTGTGGTTCTTCTTTAATAACATGTTGAGGTATTATATTTGAAAAATCATTAGATGGCATCAGCACAGAGTATTGTGGTTCTGATTGATATTCAGATGAGTTACTGCCACTACTAGTCATTGGTATTTCTACTTGAATAGCACTATTGGAATCATTGTTATGTAAGCTATTGAGTGCTTCTACAAAAGGTTGCACATACATTTCTTGTTCTTCTGTTACAGATTTTGGAAACAATGATGGCGTAGGAGTATTAATATGTCCTAAAGCTGACTGTTGAGCCAAGTAAAACCTTTCTAATTCAGGAGAACTGAGCTTAAGCATATGTAAATCAGGAGACGTTAACAAGGGGCCAAGAAATTTTGGTTTTTTGGCTGAATTTTCAGAATTACAAGCATTTAAATCAAGAGTCATTGGCCTTTTTAAAAGGTTCACCTCACTTGATCCATTTATTTTGGTTGTCATTGCTTGATCGTCATAGAATGCTTCGTCCAGCATCATACTATTGGACGAATTATTAACCATTTTGTAGAGATGACACTATGTCGACGAGTAAAATTTAAAAAAACACTTCACTGTATAAAAAAAACGCAATACGTAACGTAAAATTAAAGATAAAATTACAATTTTTTTTATCAAACACTTATCTGATGTTGATAAGGTGACGGCGAAAATAAAACGTGAAGACCGCGTAAGCACACGGTGAACACAGACCTTCCAGGAACGGTACACGATACGTGAATGAGTAGTTCACCAACGATAAACCGTTCAGGGGGCCACCGTCGAACGCCGTTGATGAGTCATCGGTTATTTTTGGCGAGGACGTCACTTTCAGGCGCTCTCATTGGTCCGATGATATTCAGTGTCGGTACATGTTGAACGTAAATTGGCAATTGAATATCGCACATGAAGTACACGTGAACGTTTCAGCTTGTGTACCCGGTTGTCATACGATTAAAATCTGTGTAATAGTGTCGTAGGTAAGCGAATAGTTAATGGCAAACTTTAAAATCCCAAACGTGTTTTTATGTACCTTCTATTTAATCGGAGGTACTTTGGTATCACATGATTATTCCAATTATTGTAATGAAATATAAAATTTGTTGAGAATATTTTTCGATGAAAAATGCTCTTAAATTTATGCAGTAGGAATTCCACTTGTATTACTACTTTCATTCAACTATTTATCTAATAGTTTGACTTTTATTTTATTGGTGACATTATGGTGCTCGTAGTATGAGATTCTACGAGTATACCGGTTGGATATAAAAACATTTTTACGGGGCTCTTTTTATATTAATTCTTATAAAAGATACCTTTATTTTGTTTTTAATTTATATATAAAAAAACTTTTAAAACGTCGGACTCTAAGCAAGTGTATTGATATCATTGCCCTTTCGCTAGCCCTGGACCGTAGTTATTATTATTTTTTAAAAAGTAGTATAATGTAATGTTGTATAATTTTAATTTTAAAAACTATTACTAATTATAAGTATATTTAAACTTGAGTCGAATTTATAAATAATGTTTAGAACAAACCAGGCTAAAAAGTAGACTAGTAAGGAATGCCAATAGGGATAATAGAGACTTACGTTAAATTATGATCGTTATTTTTTTAAATTTCAGTAGAAACAAGTAAAATTTGCTTGTAGAGGAGTCCTGAAAATAATTTACATTACTACATTTTTATTAGAATTCAATTTAGGCAAAATGGTGTTTAGAGCAAAAAAAAGAAACTAGACTTATCTAGAATAAAATTACAACAATTGAATTTTTGGCACAAAGATTTGTTTTGAGTTTCAAAAAAATAATATATATCAGTCACAAATCAATGGCCAAAAAATCAGTGGCGTAGCCAGAAATTTTGTTTTAGGGGGCTTTATTTTTAGCTTATCATATACACTTACTAGCGTCAGTCTTATACAGTTAATAATTATAAGGGTCGCTATACCTCCCCTCCTTTAGTCCACCTTGACTACATCACTGCAACTATTACTATTTTGCACCGGTATATTAATTTGTCAGCAATTCATAGTATTTTATTATTATAACATTTTTCCATTTTTTTTTAGTTTTACTGTTTAGTAAAAGCGTGTTAATGCTAACATGATTTTTGCAACATTTTTTTTAAACAGATTCAATTACTATATATACGTATTACTAGAATTAAAAAGGTTCTATAAAAAGTATCAGAAGTAAAATTAATTAGTTTTTAAAAAATTTGTTCTAGACTATAATGTTAAAACTCATTATAGTTTGGAAAGCTTAAATACATGAACAATTTATTCAGTTAAAGAAAATAAATTAAATCATCATTTCAAGATCTATCTAAATTTTATTTTTTTTTGTAACGTCCTCTCTCTCTTGTATGTGATTGCTTGCAATAGAAAAGATGAAAAAAACTTTGTTTTGTGCAATGATATTAAATATCATTATATTCGAAACCATAGTATTGATAGAAAATATTAATTAACATAAAATTAGCTTTAGAACTAGTCAAATAAATCTTAGAGTTATTAAACTGTTTTATGTTCCTTTCTGTACCACAAATTATAGCTCAGCATCATATTTTCCTCGAGTCCTATTGTTAGCTAATAAAATTCTAAACATTGTTGATTTTTTCTATATGTCTCGTGATGTCTTCAAATTGAATATTTATAATGCATTATCTAATTGTGTATTGTAATTTGTATATATCTAATTGTTTATTATTAATCTGATAGTATTTAGTTAAAATTGTATTTTTTCATTTAATTTATGTTAAACTAAGAAATTATTGTATTTATTCTATCGCATTATGTTAAAGGGTTTTTTTTTTACCTGTTTATAATTTAAAAATAAAAAAAAATACTTTTAAAATAATCAGCTATGTTAATTTTTTTAAATTATCAAGTATATATTGTTAATAATGCACAACAACAAAGTTAATTAAAGTGTAAAAAAATAGGTAATCTACAACACCATTTGAATTTTAATAAGATATTTGTGCAAAAATAAATTATTTTTGTTAAAAAAAGAAAAATAAATAATATCACCAAGAACATTTAATATTATATTTTATCTTGCAAATTATATATTTAAAAAAGTTAAATAATACATGATTACAATATATTGCAATATTACAGTATAACAAAATTAATCTTTCACATTAACAATAGTTTGTTTTTGAATGTTATCCTTAGTTATTTCTGGCAATTCTTGAATACCTCCAGAATAAGATAACTTAACTTTAAAGTTAGGCATATTAATAATACAACGCTTTTGAACTTCAGCAATACATTTTTTTAATAGATCATATGCTTCTTGGTAATTAGCATCTATAAAGAAAATAAAAAACATGTATTATTTAATGATATACTTGAAAAGTTGTCAACAAGGGATCTAGTTCTATGATTTGTATTGGAAATGTAATACAATTATGAGATGAGTAAAGGTAATGTTTATTACTAAATTTTTAGAATTCATTGATAAAACTGACAAGATTAAAAATTCATTTTTTTTATCATCTAAAACATACTTTAATAATAACTATGAAACATTTAAATTTTAGCTTATAATAGAGCTACAAGTAGATAAAGAAAGAAACAAAGTTACAACTAAAAGTTATATTTATAAACATATAAATAATTTAAAAATGGCAAAAAATTCAACAAGTTTGGAGAGAATGTGTTTATTAAGGAAACCTACTTTTTTGTAAATTATTTCTATTTTAATAAATATATCTATGTGAATAATGTTTTATTCATTCTGTGTTTTAATTATTTATCTTTTCTTAGTTTTCATAACAAATAACAGTAAACAATTTTTTAAAATTCTATTATTACCTGGTTTGTAATAACGATCCATAACTGTAATGGACATTAAACCACCATAACCATGAGCACCATAAGGTACATCAACTTGAGCACCTAAGTAATCTATAAAATATAAGTATGATTGTTTTTTTGATGGATCAAATCCTCCGAGCATAAAATTAACTTGATAGGGACTCTAAAAATAATATAGGTATATTTGATTAAAAATATTAAAAATAGTTAATATAGAACAACTTACTTGGCTTCTTAGATGTTCAGCAACCGTTTTTCTGGTAAATGTAGCAATTGCAGGAATTGATAAGTCATATCCATTTCGCATACGATATAATTTAACATTTTGAGTAATATATTCAGCAAACCTAGGTACATCACCAGCTTCGCCAGTAACTCCCATTACAACATTATCAGTAATGTTATAAGTTTTATCTTCATCTAAAAAGAAATAAAGACTTGTAGAAAAACATGATTTTAATAATTAAGTACAGACATGTTGACTTACCATCTTTCATTACCATGATGCTATGTGCTGCCGTCATGTCTGTTGCAATAAGGACAAAGTTGTTGAATTTAATTCCAATAACAGTTTCCATTTTTATAAGTTTTTTTTTTAGATATGAAAAATTTAATAATGTTTAATAGAAAAAATTGTTTACTGTATTACTGTTTTATTTTTATATGTACTCTTAGTTATTGAATAAAATGATATAGCGGTTTTTACGTTTCCGATGTATAAATATGGAAAACCGTATGTAACTTCAAATAATAAATGATAAGCAATAATAGTTGATAACGATTGTTCACAAACAATTGACAATAAACATTATTCGGTGATTACAACTTCAAATAACTTAATTTTTTTATTTTGTAATGCCTGATAATCGTATAACTGCAAGTCGTTATTTTTAAAAATATTTTTTGTTATTATTGAATTTTTGAGTATTTTCTACCTGGTATTTTCTATTGTAAATCTTAAAAATGTCTGAAAAAAGAGAACATGAAGAGGATGATGAAAAAAGTAATTCCTCTGAAGATGACTATGTTGGGCCCAGTATATCTGAAGCTATAGAAGCCCCCGAAAAAAAGAAAAAGAAAAGTAATTTACTATTAGTTTTTAAATTTTATTTTCCTTCATTTATTTAATTTTAAATTACAAACTTATGTGTATATTAAGTTAATTATTATTGATACAAGTTCTTTTGCATTTCAAAATGTTTCTTTGATTAAATGATTATGTTTTTATTATAATAGCTCAATTATCAATATTATTTATATTATTAATAATATTTTGTAATATAAGTATATATAGATTGATTATTTTAATATTAACTGCTTAATTTTCATTAAAATAATAATTATCCTATTAGTTAAATTTATGTTAAGTTAATGCTTATGTTACCTATTATATGTAAAAAAATTTGTCCCAATGTCTTATGTAACATGTGCAAATTATATTTTTGTAATAAATATTAACTATTTTTTGTTATACATTTCTTTTTTAAGTAAAAATACTTTAAAAATGATAAATCGAGAAATGTCTGAATATAAAAAATAATTTTCTTAATATAATTGTTATTTTAATAGAACTTGAGTGGCTAATATTAAAAGAATCACTGTGTATAATAGTTTATGTATCAATTACAAAATTTGTTTTGCTATAGTTTTGAAGTATGAACATTTATATCTAGAAAATATGCCTACGTGTGATACATATGAGAAAAGCTATATGCATCGTGATGTAATTACACATATTGTTATGACAAAGTAATTTATACAGTTAAAAAAAATTACATTTGTTAAATTTTACATGTTTGCCATTTTTTTTTTATTAGAACTGATTTTCTGATAACAGCAAGTTGTGATGGACATGTTAAATTTTGGAAAAAATCTGAAGAATTAATTGAATTTGTAAAACATTTTCGTAGTCATCTTACTCCTATTATAGATCTAGCAGATAACTATAATGGTACTCTTATGTGTACCGTTTCAACAGATCAAACTGTTAAAGTGTTTGATGTTATTAATTTTGGTATGTATAATAAATAATTTCAATAATTTTATTGCTAGCATTGTGATTGTATAAATTATTTAGTATATAATTTGTTCTAAACTTATTATACAATAAAAATGAAAAGATAAATAGAAATATAATATTTCTAGATATGATAAATATAATACAATTAGAGCATATTCCACAAAATGCTAGTTGGGTTCATTCAAAAGGTGATCCGATTCATACGCTTGCAGTGTAAGTAATTTTTTTCCTATAGGTATACTAGAATTATTTAATGTTTTATTACTAAATAATAAAAAACTATTTTTAGGAGTAGTTCCACTGAACCTAAAATATTTATTTATGATGGCAAAGGTACAAATATTCCATTGCATGTTATTGAAAAAACGCACTCTAAATCTATTGTTTTTATAAAGGTATTATTTTTAAATTAAACTAATATAATTTCAGTTTAAATACTAATGAAAATTTTAGTTTAATCCTGTTTTTGAAGTAGCAGTATCAGCTGATAAAAGTGGTATCCTTGAATATTGGTCAGGACCCAAAAGTGATTATCAATTTCCAAAATGTATTCAATTTGATTCTAAACTCGATACAGATTTATTTGAATTTGTTAGGCATAAAACTTATCCATCAAGTTTATGCTTTTCTAATGATGGGTTAAAATTTGCAACTATATCACCTGATCGCAAAGTAAATATGGCAGCATTATATTTTTACTATTTAACTCTTAAATGTTTTGTAGGTTCGAGTTTTTCATTTTTTAAGTGGAAAACTTTATAGAACATATG
The DNA here is from genome assembly GCF_025091365.1 of Daktulosphaira vitifoliae. Classification (NCBI taxonomy): domain Eukaryota; kingdom Metazoa; phylum Arthropoda; class Insecta; order Hemiptera; family Phylloxeridae; genus Daktulosphaira; species Daktulosphaira vitifoliae. Next base: position 6,457,614 of record NW_026099575.1, read on the forward strand.
ATGAGGCCTTAAGTCGATTTAATGAACTCCAACAAAAAAAACCACAAGTTCCAAATATTGAGTTTGTTCGTAGGTATAAATATAATTTTGTTATTAATGTTCTAAAATTGAAAAAGTTTTTTATTTAAAAATTGTATTTAATCCAATATATCTAACAATAACATCATGACTCATTTTTTACTAAAAAATTTAGTACAAAATATTTACAATTATTATTCATATTTTTATTACTGAAAATATTTAGATTACTTAACTTAATAATTTAGTTGTAATACCTATTTTAGTTTCAAGTTTTACTGTGAGTAATATTAATTTAAAAGTATTTAGTGTTTAAACTGTTGAATATACAGCTTCTAATTTATGCACTTATTAAATTATTTAATAATTTAAACATTTTTTTATGAGATTAAAAAACATATATACAATGAGTCCAATAGAAACCCATTTCCTTACTTACTGAATATCCTATATATCTTTAATAATATTGATAAAATGTCTTAAATTATCTTGAGAAAATTTTCCTAAAAAGTTTAATATTAAAATTTTAAGTTAAATATTGTCAAAAGATTATAAGTACTGTGGAAATACTTAAAACTTTCCACCTTTCTTATCACGTTCTCGCTTATTGTTACTGATCTTCTCTTCTCACCTATTTTGTGTTCTCCTTTGTCAAATTTGTATTTTATATACTCTGTCTTACTACTACTTATTCTAAATATTTTTTTCCAAGAGCTGATCTCCACACCTCTAGCTTTTGATTAATTTCCTATTTATTTTCTCCTATAAATAAACACTATATTGTCTAAAAGCTCTCTTGATACTCTATCATACGCTTTCTTCAAATATATAAATACCATACACAACCCAACCAAACTGATTCTTTATTAATGATGTTTCTCCTCTTAGTCTTTTGTCTATTACATTTACCTTGTTCCTAGCCTATTATACAATTCATAATGTCTCTTAAACTTTGCTTTATATACCACACATTTGGTTTCTTTACACACTTTACTCTATCTAATCTTTTCTGATTTTTATATTATGAGAATATTAATATTTCAGAACTGTTATTTGAGAACTTATCAAATATTGAATAATTGTTAAATTTAGACTGTGAAAGATAAGAAAAGATTGACTAACAAAATAAAAATAGGAGTTTAAAATCAATTTAACACAAACAAAGACTTTATCATCTATTTTTATAGAACATAGTAATAATTTAAAAAATTGCCATCTCCTCTGACGACACTAATGATATTACTATATTACAGTTGAATCAGATTTAATATTTTTTAGTTCTTTAAATAAATTAATGCATTTAAGAGTTTTTTAGATTAATATGTTTTTTTTTTTTTTTTTTACAGAATGGCTATCGAACGAGAACTTGATAAAACAGAAGTTTTACAATCAGCAAATTTATGTTTTGACGAAAGTGGACATTATCTTTTTTATCCAACTATGTTAGGTGTCAAGGTGGTGAATACATTTAATAACACATTAGTAAAAATCATAGGGAAACCTGAGAATCTACGAGTATTAAGAATCACATTGTTTCAAGTCAGTATAATGACATAAGTTGTACGTTTTATAAAAAAAAAATGAAAATTAATTTATCTATTAAATAATTAATTTTATTTTAGGGTAAAGCCAAGAAACCTAAAGCTGCTGTTACATTGGAAATGGAAGCCGCTACAAACCCTACATTAGAAGGAGCTTCATCAGATCCTACATTATTTTGTACTGCTTATAAAAAGAATAGATTTTACATGTTTACAAAGTAAAATGAATTTTCGTCACTATCATTAATTTTTTTTATGTACATGGTTATTATTTTAGCTACACAATTTTCTATTAAAATGATAATAATTTTAATAAAACTCTTTTTTCTATTTTAATTTTAATTTTATTTATTTTTTGATTTATCAGGTATTAAGTAATCTTATAATTACTATTATAATAATTTTCCATATATCTTATAAGGGTGTCAAATTAATTTTTTTCAAATTACAATATACATATTTAACTAGTCTATAAAATAAAAAGTTATCTAATTAAGAAAATGATGGAATATTAAATAAAAGAATCATCTTGTAGACATTTTTAAGTAGTAACAAAATTGAATTTTATTTATTATATACTTATATACATTATACTTAATTCTTTTTTCTTATTTTCATTATCTTAAGACGAGAACCAGAAGACATCAAAAGTATTGATACTGATAGGGATGTTTTCAATGAGAGACCTTCAAAAGAAGATATTATATCGTCTACTGAAGCGGCATGTTAGTATAATTTTATTAAAATTATTGAAATTTTAATACATATAAAAAGTTAAATTAATGAATGTTTTTATTAAAAATAAATTATTAAAATTAAAACTATTTGTTATTAAAATTTTTTTGTATACTTATAGCTATCCAACGACTTTATGACACTGCTACTATACACACTGTTTATGGTGATATTCAATTAGCATTGTTTAAAGAATGTCAAAAAACGGTAGAGAACTTTTGTGTCCACAGTAAGAATGGGTATTATAATGGAAATATTTTTCATAGGGTTATCAAAGGATTTATGATACAGACTGGAGATCCAACTGGTAAATTATTTTACTTTATACATGCACATGATGTTATTTAATGTCATTGTTCATAGGTACTGGTTTGGGTGGAGAAAGCATTTGGGGTGGTGAATTTGAAGATGAAATTCGACCACATTTAAAACATGATAGACCTTATACATTGAGTATGGCCAATGCAGGGCCTGGTACTAATGGAAGCCAATTCTTCATCACATTAATACCTACAGTAAATAATATTAGTTTAAAAAAATATTTATCGATATATACTACTCATCTATTTATATTATAGCCTTGGTTAGATAATAAGCATACCGTGTTTGGACGTGTCACTAAAGGAATGGAAGTTGTTCAAACAATTTGCAGTGCTAAAACACATCCAAAAACTGATAAACCTTATGATGATATTCAAATTATTAATATAAGTTTAAAATAATCATGAAGTATAATTTTATAAAAGATTTTTGTAAATATCAATTTATAGTGTGACATTTAATAAGATTAATGTTTTTAAATTTAAACTTTTTCTTTATTCACAAAATTTTTAGCATAATAATATTATGGAATTTTATTTTATTTTGTTAGTAAAATCTATATGGAAGTATACGTAGGACGTAACAATAATTATTTATGAACTAAGTCTATCGTGACATACTAAGTACAACATACAACATGTACAAAACAATAGATGGTGTACTATAATATAAGTAAATTATTGACAATACATTAATAACTATTAAACTAATTTTATCAACATAAGGAATAACATGAGTAGATTTGCTGACAAGTAAAACATAGAACAATGACTAGCCACTGATTTTGATAAAATTGACTCGTTTCAGTCTACATATTCATAACACCTAATATTATGTCGGCTTTTTAGGCACGTGATAACAAATACTAAAATGTCAATAGTAATATACTATTATAAAGCTATTTAGTTGCAGTTTGAAAAACAATATACTAGCAACTAAATAGACAGCACATATTATAAATATAATATTATAAATTAATGAATCTACATAACTTATCTCAAAATTAATGTCTAAAATATTTAATTTTAACTGGTCCATCAATTTATTTGTTATTGGAATTAAACATATTAAACAGCTTAAAAAATACAGTTACAATTAATTGGTATAAAAATGAACTAAGATTAATAATTACGAGGAACCAAAGACGTTTGCGTCAACTGTACAAGAATTTTGTTACATTTTGTAAAGTCATTTGTCCAAAATTTTGGTAACATGTTTATCATCGTCCAATTAAAAAAATCCATGTTTTAGCTATATTAACAAAACCAAAAATGGACGGACGTGCAGCAATAGATAACAATATTTTCCAATATACACAAATATACAGTACTGGTAATATTTTTTTTTTTACACATTACCTTACAGCAAACACTAATCGTCTAAGTACATGTATAATGTGCGCACCCTGTTTAACAAAACTTAACACATTATTTTAATTACCCCGATAAATTTAATTGAACACTGTAATTAATATTATTATAATTGCAAAGTAATTATCGTTTAAAAATATATGTACACAATAAAATGAACAAAGGTGCCTTATTTTTATTAGTCAGTGGCGCTGTTTCTCTTTACGAGACATGTGTAATTTATTATGCAGCATTCGGCGTTATTTTCGTTTTCGTCTTACCTTGCTTTTGGTACCCTGTTTTGGGAATATGATAACAAAAATTAACATCACAACTAAAAAGTAAGATATTGTGATTGTTAAGCGACAACAAACACAACATATGTCTATGTTACTTTAGACAAGGCGTTTAATCGTCTGCAGCGTATTAACAACAAAATATTATTTCAATAAAATTAATCCACTTTGTAAATAGACGACTTAAAATAATTTAAACTTTGACAACTTAAAATATAACGAAATAAATTTGATAAAATTATAAAAATATTTCATTATACTAGCATCGGTATACTTAAGTACCTTTAGACTTTTTAAAGAATTGTAATCTGTTAATGGGAATTTAAGCGAATAATCTAACTATCTAAAACCAATAACAATGATAAAAAACACACGATCAAACCATTCTTTGGCCTTCAATAATTAATAACAATGTTGTTATTGGCAATTATCGATTGTCTAAAGTAACAATATATTTGACCCTCGGGCCAGGTAATATCATAACGGACAACACTGAGGAGCAGTAAACGCCGAACTCGAATCGGATCGGTTGAGTTCACTGCCCAAAACGATAGCAGGCAGTTCTTCGCAACTCAAGTACTCCGACAGCGATTCAGTGTCGCTGGACTTTTGGCTCGTCAAGTCTACGATAACATCATCGTCGTAGACAGGCGTCTGGCGTCTTCGACAAAATATCTCGTGTCGTTTCTCACGGTTGCTCATGGCCGCTGAATGGGAAAAGCCGTTGGCTGGCAACCGTTCAATGTGCAGTTCGCCGACCACTTCACCGGTTTGTGATTGGATCTCCAACACATTTCGCAAGTGTCCGGTGTCCCGAGTCGGCGGGTTCTCTTCCGAGTCGTCGTTGTTGCACACGTCCACGATTTCAGAGAAAGCTACCGACCGTTTCTTAATGACCGGTGTCTGTACAGGCGTGGTTGCGACCGTCTCACTGCGTACCGTTACCGTGACGGGCTGGCGTTCGGGAGTGCCGTCCACGCTGGTCTGTTGTATGGAATGGTGCAATAGCCGAGTGCTGTGTGTTTTGAGGTCTAGCCGCAGGTAAAATGGGTTATAAAACTTTGGTACCGATTTTTCGTCGTCGTTAGCGTCGTCCTCGGCAGGTGGTGGCGTCCTGTCCACGGAGAATTGCTTAACGACAACGTAACGGCCAGGATAAGCAATCGGTGCGGTATAAGCGTTTTGCATTTTGTCACCATCGGCCGCTCGGCCGTTATGGCCGGGCCCATTCGCCGTAGGCTGGTCAGGCGTTAGTGGCTGAGATGCTCCTCTACCGAACTGACAGAACCACTGAGCTTCTACCTCGTAATCTCATTTCTTCTCTTTTTGATCTTTGTTTAGGTAGTGTAGCACGTAATGCAACACCAAATCGTAACAATATTTATATTCAGTCTGAAACAAAACGATGTCTATTTTAATTAATAGTAAAAGGTTTAAGATTTTTTAGATAGTGCAATTGGAGTCAAATTTATTTTCGTCCATAATCATATGGTAGGTTTTTTTTTTTTTTGAATTTTTAAACATTGAATCAAATGAGTATTCTGGTAGTTTTTTAAATCGTCGATAATGGTCAAATAATGAAATAAAAACTATTTGGATAAATTGGATCGCGGCATTAAATAAACTTGAGATTTTTTTACCCTTAGAACGTATAGACTAAAGAAGTTTTGGAAATAATATAGAAAAATAAAAAAACAGATGCACCTTATTGGATTAGAAAAACCTTCCATAGATATGTAAATTTATGCGAATAATTTCAACGCTAACTTTGATTTCGTTTTATCGGTTCGCGGTTAAACCGATTGAAATTAATTAGTTCGGAAAATCGCCTTTATCAATTATTTAGTTAAGGATAATACTCGAATTATTCCAAGTCGGTTTGAAATACTAAAAATCAACTCGTAATTAGTACCGACTTGGAATTGCATAGTCTGTCTTGCATACAAAAGCATAAAAGTCATTTGAATGCAAATTTCGTTTCGGTTTTAACGTTGACTGAATACATAAATGGGCCGTTAAAGACATTGCGAGTTTGTTATAAAACAAAAGCGATCATTAATCTATTATTCTTGCTCTTGAAATACAATAATACACTGTTTTATTTTTTACCCGGTTTTATTCCGTGTGCATATTTCATTTTGCTATAATTATAAAATAATCTTTTAATGCCGGCGTATGAAGTCGTACACGATTCATCTCGTACATAAATAACGCATTATTAAATAGCTCTGTTTAAAACACATAATACATTTACTCGACCCAATGATTTAATTAGCCATAAAACGATACGAAATAAAACGTGAGCCGGTAGCTTTGAATTCGCCAAGGTGGTATTTATTAACCGATGGCAGCTGACGGTACGGAACAAAACATAAATTAATAAAAAGTCAGGTAACGGGTGTAAAATATATACAGAATGCAACGCGCGCAAATATTTGCATTGACTATAAATATGCATTGTGTATACCGCAAGATGAGGAAGATTGCAACATCTCAAGAGAATTTTGTTTCTTTTACTGTCAAATTTTGGCGCTACGACTAAAATGAAGATATCATTGGATCTCAGACAACATGTTGATCTCGTTCGGTGCAAAAAAATCGTAATGATCGAAACATTTCCCGTGAACTGATACATATATATTTTTATTAGCGATTGGCTATAAATAAGTTTTTAGAAAATCTTATCATGCGTTGACCATGCGATACATGCAGTACATTGCCAAAACTGAACATTTTATGGATTCAAAAAAATACAAACACCATTGAGTTATGTTTGAATTGTTAATTTTACAAAGCGTTTAACTCGGATGGGTGCAATATTATCAGTTTCTGGGTCAATCGCAGTATTATGTTTATTTTATAAGTTGAGAAACGTAACATTTCACAATGTAAATTTTGCTAAAGTTGTTTATTTTACGAGTTATAAGTAATTTTATTCTATTATTTAGATTTTCAAAAATTATCAACCAGATCCTAGTAGTAAAAAGTTCCAAAAAAATATCATTTAGAATCTAAAAGTTTCTTATAACCCCCCCACCGTACTTGGTTTTGCATAATAGACATAAATTTAAAAAATAATACATTCGATGAAAATCAAAACACAAGTGGCTGAATTGTTTTTTATACGCATATGGTCCTGTGTAAAGGTAAAATTGCAACATAAGCATAAAAAAAATCAACTAATTATATTGGGTTTTTAATTCTACGGAATCTAGAGATGATAAAAATTTTCTTGGTATCATTAGATTTCCCCTGACATCAAAACTCTATTTTTTATTTTGTAATCAAGTTGAATGAATCTTAAAAACGATCGAAAATCACCTCACGACACGATATTATTTTATTCGGTCGTGTCATGCTTACCATATTCTCTATGAGTTGTGGCCGATGGCGTCTAACCGTTTTGGCCGCTTGAAAAACATCCACTTCGCCGTGTTGGATGACCTGTTCGATGCAAGCGTTTGCCGCACAATATACGCCACACCTGCTCCTGCCGTCGCTATGGATCACAGTAAAAACATGTGTATTTATTTTTCAACTGTCCGAATGAAGCGAGAAAATAGAATTGTTCTTACTGGGAAACAACGACGACCGGTCCGTAATCGATTCGCTGTCTCCATCTCTCCACCATGTTCATAAGTTCGACTAGAGAATTCGTGGAAGTGGGTACTCTGTGGCCCATCGGCCAGCACGTCAGCTGGAACAGTTGAACGGTCCTAGGCGGAGCTTTGACACCGGCCATTAACTCGGTAAGCGATACTATCTATAAATCAGAACGCGATGAGTTTATCCAGCAACGTCAATGTGTTTATTAATAACGAGCACGCAACCTTTTTGTTGATCCGGAACAGCCATGTTTTTATGTTGGCGTAGTGATTATGAGATATGTGGTCGATGGTAAACACCGGTCCGTATTTTTTGGAATGTCTGCCCTCGGGCCAAAACGGAGGGTATTGTTGCTGTGCACAAGGAAATCGCAAATATAGTGTAAACAATGGTGTATATTGTGTTTGCATAGTATATAATATTAATTACTGTTTGCGCGCCGTGTTTTATACTCACAGAGTCTCTGGGCGGCAGGCAGAGCACCACGACGGCGGAACACTCGTAGTCGTAGACGAGCGACCAAAAGTCTCCGGGCGTGTGTTTGATGGGCCACTCGGTGACTATGTACTCTCTCGGTTTGGTGTAACCCTGTGCAATAAACAACCGAGAACAAACAAATTACAACATGTTTGACAACCAAACGGCCGTGTGTTTATACTAACGTCTACGAATACGGCGTTTATGTAGTCGGTAAACGTGTTGCCCTGGAACGAGGTCAAGTACGGTCGGAAGTTGTCGGCTGTAAAATAAAGAAACAATTGAAATCGTGTCGGTTTAACGGTTTTCCCGTGCGGGTCTTACGGGGTACGATGAGCACGTCGCGATTTTTCTCTCGGTTATCACCTCTGTGACCTCCGGCACAGTCGCCAATGGTAAACCTCGGCGTCATTTTGCAGATTTGCTGTGTGAAAATGTGAATTCAATGAAAAATCTCATACGATCAAATCTATTTCCCGTGGATCGCTTACCTGGTATTCCCTCTGGTATTCGTTGAGTTTGGTTTCGTGATCTTTCATGGACTTTTGTTTCAGCTTCTGCGACAGCTCTTTGACGGGAAACCACGAGAACCCGCACAACACGAATTCTTCGAGCGTGTCGTAGATAAATTTGTATTGATTCTGCGAAATAAAAAAAAAATATTATAAAAATTAGTTAACAATATTAGTTCTCGCGCGCCGTCCTACCAGCGTCTCGACCATGCCTTTTCTAGACTGCCTTAGTGTTTTTAGGTAACCGAACACGTCGTAACAATCTTCTTCTTCGGCGAGTTCCAGGTTAGCGTCGATGGATAAGTATACGCCCGAACGACCTCCTCCATCGCTGTTAAAAAACCCACATTATATGTATTTTAAAAGCTATTTAGCATAATTGATGCGAAATAATTATTAATTCGGTAGATTAAGTTTCAAGTATTATTGAATATTTATATGTGAGTAAACTCGGCAGGGAAAGTACTGTTCTAAAATGAATGAAATATTTAAAATGAGCTTAATGAGAAAGAAACGTTTATGCGTATCAGCAGTCCACAGTAACATCTCGATACGCGATACAAATAAAAAAGCTCTGCAATATTAGATGATTTAAAAGTTATTCATCCGCTGTCATTGCAAAATCACCGACCACTACTGTTGACAGTTGTTCGTATAAACAACTGTTGAGTACATACTTGCAATGGACCACTATGGGACTGTCGTGATGAAGTCTCGAACCTACTACGGCCCTCATTCTCCGCCTGAATTCAAGTATGGCATTGGAAAATGGACAGGTGTGACACGGCCACTCGGTGTAATGGAACTGCAGCAGCGTCCTGGTCTCTTCATTATTCTGCAAACGTAGAAAGAGTAGGTGTCATTCTGATAATAAAATGAGAAATGTTTTCCAGCAACTCACAGTTCCTTGTTTCTTCACCACTTGAATGGTTCTGATGTGGAAATTTGCTAATTCTTCTTCGTGTAAAACAGATATGTTGAGATCACCGTAGTTTTCGCTGTTCACCTTGGCAGACGGCCAATACTGTATGCACATCACCTGAGGGCAAAAAAAAAAAAAACAAATTCGCATAAGGTCCTCTCCGCCGACTAAAAATACACGACGTTTATCGTCACCGACCTTAATGAAATCGAACGTTTTCGTCAACATGACTATACAACACGCGTTTTCCTGCCAAATCATTCGCCAAAAGTCGTTGACCGTGTTCTCCGTCGGCCCTTGTGTCACTATGTACGCGTTCGGCTTCAGCAAACTCTATAAGCCACACGCAAGACAGAAAATTAATTTTTATGATAACTTTGAACTTAAAAACATCTCTTTTCTGCAAACAACTCTTAAAGACTAACTTTTATTGTATTGATAAACAGACAAAGGTTTGCAAGTTCGTTTTTATAGTTTGTACATTTCCTCTCATTGCACGCGTGTATTGTAATAATTATAAAAGTAGTTTAATTATACATACATGCGATTACTACGCATTATTTAATTCGACGACATGATATTTTTACTACAGCATATACAGAGTGTTCAGTAAGTAAAGAAACAGGTAAATTGTTACAGACAATGAGAAAAATAGAAACCTTACTTTCTCACTAAACACCCTATATACATTAAAATACAGAATAAATGATTGTATCGCTGGGAAAATAAATGACTTAGCTTGATACTAAACGTGTGTTTATTATGTTTGACAAATGGCAATTGACTTTCGGAAAATAACAAATATAAATTTAATTCTATTTTAACACTACGTCGAAATATTTCCTCGTGGTAATACAATTCAAATAATAGCAAAATTGAATACTTGAATTTCGGATTTTTATTTTATAAGCTAGTTAAGTGCGTATGTTGGCATTCACGAAATAAAGTTCAAGAAACTCTTTTAAGTTATCAGGAATGTTTAAAAAAATTACTGATTAATCAACATACATATGAAATTAAAAATACCTAAATTAATTTTCTTAAAATAATTATTATTTTAAGAGATATTCGAGCGACTAGTGTTAAAAGAATCACCCTGTAATTTAATATGTATAGTATTTAGAGCTTAAAGTGAGGTGGTTGCGTTTGACACCGTTTAAAAAGTGTTTTTTTTAGCATTTCTGCAAACAATTTTTCTCGACCGATAGTTGAACGTACTTGCACAATGTTCAGAAATATATAAAGTATCTATTCTTAAATGTAACATGAGTAATTATGATGATATGTTACTTTGTCGCTTTAAACCTCAATAGTATTAACTTAGATTAAATTTGTTAGTAAGACTTATTAAAAAACCGCCGTTTAATAAACGTTGATATTAAAAACATCTAAATTGAATAGCGTGACAGAAAAACGCATATTTTAATAAATTCTAAAAAACTCTTGCAAATCACATAATTTAGTTTTTATTTTAATTAGTTTCACAGATGTTAATTTCGAACTTTTCAACATTTATTGTTTTTTGTTTCATGAATAGTGCATTTTTAAATTTTATACAGATTTTCATAATTACAGTAGAAATGCTCATTTGCTAATATGATTTACACAATATACGAGAATAAAGTATTCTTCGGTTCCATATTGTCTCATAGGGGCAGTTAGACCGTAAGACGGCTAGTTGTGCACCGCAATAGAATGCCGTTTTACCTTAAGCCTATCCAAATCGCTATTGTTGAAACGGCAGAGGGGTCACCTGGGAGGATGACGGCTCACTGCACATCCGATAAGTAACGAGAGTAGACAATAATTAAATAACCGCATATATTAGAAATTCTTCAAAGAGTATCTCAAATTTAAGGGGTAATGGGTAAATCACTGGTGATGTGCAGTAGAATAACGGTGTATGATGGCCGAACAATTTACCGTTCAAGGCGCTTGCTACAAAAAAGATAAAAAAATTGCCTCACTGACGTACGACGATGAACTGTACACGGATGACAATTGACACCGAGGTCATCGATTTGCCGTGCTGGGTGGGTAAGGGGTGAGTAAAGACACCAGAGATTAACAGAGATCACACGATATATTCAACGATGTTTGTGACACTACTAGACCTTTGCTAAAAATCATTCTCTACCCAACGATTATTATAGTTTTATAAAAAATTAGTTAAAAGCATAATAATTCATAATTCAGGCTAAAAAAAAAATTGTTTGTTTTTAAAACTATGAATACGCCGAGCGATGAACAGTGAAAATAAATATTTATTTTGAATAACTTAGTTATTACTATTTGGAGTGTCAAAGTGAATTTAGTTTTTAAATTAATAATATTTTTAATATAGTTTTAATCTCATTTAATTGAAGTGAAAGTTTTATTATTTTAAATATACTCGTGCCACCAGCAATATAAAGAATTATGTCTAATCTTAACAAAAAAGGACCTATCAGAAGTCTGATGAAGAAGTGTAAATCCTTGAGAACTGTAAGCAGTGTACAATATTCGAACATAGAAATTGAAAAGCACAGTAGCGATCGACATTTTATTATTTTATAGATTCTGAAAAAAAGTGCATCTAGGGTTCCTGTACTGATTCGAAATTGTAGAAAAAATATTGCATCTGCCGTAAAGCGTGTTTCAAACAAAAGTACTCGAGTTTCGCAAGTTAGCACTTGCGATAACACTTTACAGAGTTCATCTCAAGAAAACGAGACGAACACAAAAAAACAAATCGTGCGTATGTATAGCTTAAAACACTTAAGATAACTCGTGAGTAATTATTTTCAGGGCCTCAAGAATTCAGTAAGCATATCAGGTGCAAAAAATGAACTAACAAACATGTCAAATCCGACGGTGGATATTATCGAACAGAATATCCAAGTGCCGAAGGATTCACACAGTAACGTAACTGAATTTATAGAACCTGAGCTGACCGAACAAAGCGCAGAAATTGGCGATAATCACGAAACATACGTAATCTCCGATTTGATAGCAAATCTTAGTGAGAAACTTAAGATAGACACTACGGAAATAATTCAACGAGAAAAAATTCTAATGAATTTGATTGAAAATGAAGACATTTTGGGTAAAATCCAAAGAGACATTCAAAAGGAATTGATGTCTGCTAAATGTAATGTCTATGAGTCGACTTCAATTAGCAGTGAAGAAGACAATATTAACAACTCTACTACGGACTGTTCAATATCGCCAAACATTATTTCTGATTCCGACAAAAGTTCTATTGTCGTAAATATCAGTAGCTTAAATGATCCCGCCCCGTGTGATGATTCACCTAGTGGCGAGAAAATGTCAAACGATAACGATCGTTCTACGGAAATCAATGTTCACTCTGAACATGGAGGCAATTCAGCTGCTGGTGATTGCCGAAAGCCACATGAGAGTGAACAAGACGTTGAAAAAAAGCCTAACCTTATTGTTTATAAACTTCCATACTGTGAACCATCAACTAGTCGTGAGGTGGTAGAACACAACGCTAGAGTCATGGCTTCCATGAGGCTGGAAGCTGGAATGGAGACGGGGGCTGCAGGTAAGCCAAATGTTAAAAAATAGAGCGCCGCTAAACACTAACCCGCTGCTCGCCTTTTATAAATCTTTAAATTCTAATGTCTTAAAAAGTAATATTACAAAACTCGAATCGATCAGTTTTAAAATACAGTTAAAATTCTACAAAGCTAAAAGGGTAATACAGTTAAAAACCTTTATAAGGTTATTTTTCTTCTGATGACACGAGTGACGATTATCGAGATGAATTCGAATATTTCGTAAGTTCACCAGAATCAGATTATGATCCAGAAGACTACTCTTGGGCAGAATATTAAAGAAAGTACGTCTGTCGTCATTTTTACACGACAAAAAAACAAGTTAGTATATAGATTTTAGTTTTGGTTATATTTTATTTCTCAGTAATATTATAATATTAATAATCATATAATCATTTTTTTTCTATTCAGTTATTATAGTTTGAACAATTATTATATTATCATGATGTAAGATAACCAATAAAAATAATTATATTTTATATATACGTGTTTGCAATGTCCAGATTCTTAAGACTAAATAATTTCTAAAATTTGTCGGTATTTTTTGAGAAAAAAAAAGTTTATTACAACGATTATATTTGCGCCAAGTTAAATTTTAGGTATTATTGCAAACAAATAACACACTTCGGATTTATACAAAGTAAAAAATAATAATATTAATTTCGTCACAGTTATGATTTTTAATTTTTTAATTCTAATTATACAGTAATAACAGTGTTAAATATTTATCATATTAAACAACTCCCAGATGTGCAAAAAAATAAATCAATTATATTTAAATACGTTAAAATATTCAAAAACTAACAGTTAAAGGTTATTGTAAACCCACAAAAAGCATTATGTGTTTTAATAAAATTTAGCTTCAAAATCAAGAAGGAGTGGATACTTCGTATCATAAAATATAAATGTACGTTTGCGGGTGTTTTTGTTATTGGAATTTTAATAGACGACTATTTTAATGTTTTAATATTGGCACAAATCACGTTCGTAATACATAGTTACAATTTTTTTTCTTTGTTGAAAATTTTGGTTCTAGGCACTTCTAGGCGCGAGATAAAAACCCTCATCGTTGCCTTCCAAACCTAATACGTTTTTTAACTATTTGTCCCATAGCGAAGTCCACTCCTTTCTTTTAATTAATATTTAATAGACACAGGAATATCGCATTTTTTCGAGAGACAATCAGCTAAAGAAATCAAAATAAAAAAGTTAATTTTGCGCTCAAGATATAATTTTTGATCTTGGAAGATATCAATTAATTTCAAGTATTTCGTTTTTTAAGTAAGTCAGTACGTTTAAATTAAATTATTTATCTGGGTCTACAAACACCACGTGTTGTTAGTTTTTGAAAATATGTTTTATAAATTCGTTATACATTTTTAACGGAACGAATTTGGGTTTTTTGGAAAAAATCAGAAAGGTTAATTATAAGTTTATCGTTTATAAAATTCTATACAGAACGTGCCAAAAGTTACCTCACTAATATTTACACCTGTTACAAAACTAATAAAATGATTTATTTTTCACAATTTATTTCCATGATTAATCAATGTATGAATAATTGTTGGCTTTCAATTATAACAAGCTCCGAGTGAATTTTGATTTTAGTTTTATTGTTTATCAAGTATACATATATTTTTGATTTGATAAAATAATAATTAAGTTCCAACGATAAACTCTATCAAATTCAGCTTTAAAAAACGAAAATTACTTGGATAACAACATCTACTTACATTGATAAGGTCATATAATTTATTTAAGGTAGTATCATACAAATTAAATTCAATTTTATTTTAATAGCAATAATAAATAATATATTATACGTGTTAATTATAAGCTAATATATATTAATAATCTAAATAGTAGACTGATGTTACAAAATATCTAATCAATGTGAAAACAAGAACAATTTAGAACGAAGAAGAATCTACGACACGTACGAATGTTAGTAAAAAGCGCTTCATGCGTTCTCTCCTATGGTGATAGGTGTGTTTTTTTGTCGGATAATTTTTTTTGTCTTATTTGACTTCCCTTTTATTTGCAGATGCGGTTTTTCGCCCGTTCGGGTTTTTGCCCGCATTTAACTTAATTATTTTTATAAAAAATATAAATAAAGTTAACCTAAACAACTTAAAAACCTTGTCTTGTTTTTTTATAAGTATCTTAAATATTTATGTCTAAATTTTAATAATTATTACAGATTGGACATAAAATATTGTAATCTTCTACTGGTATTATTTATGATTAAAATAAATAATTAATATCGAGATTTGATTCGAAGAATTGTATTTAAGGATAATTTTGGAAATTGTAATAAAATTTCCATGTAATTCAACTCTATACTATGGTATATAAAACTAATTTTATTAACTAGTAAAAGACAAGAAGCTTTTCATGAAATTTATAGAATTATTATTTGAATGAACGGTGGTACTCGCGAGGGTTAGTTAACGTTCGTCGTTTTATTTTGTCTTAAGTCATACTCTGTCGAGGGAAAGGATTAAGGTGAGTGGCCTGTATGAATGAATGTAGAATGAACTTTTAAAACATAGAACAACTAAATGTATTATACATGAATCATAAAATCTTATATTCACCAATATGGATAGGGAGTTCTTAATACTAATGTCACAACGTCGCAGATATAAACAAATAATAAATAATATACAAAAAGTCCACTATATTTTTGTAGAAACATAAAGAAGAAATAGTTTTATGATTAGAGACCGGATTTTTATTCATTGATTGATTTTGTTGAGTTATTTCAAACACACCATCAGCTAGTACAAATTATAATATTGGGGAGAATTAGGAGATAATTAGTTTAAAAACAGCCCAAAACAAAAAAATACATAAAATTTACATACATACATGGGTCAAAAAAAAAAAAAAAATTATAAATCCGGTCTCCATTTCCTTTATCTGCGTGTAAAAATGTAATAACTAAAATAGTTTTTCGGTCGATTTTTGAAATTTGAACTGAAAATTCATTTTAATAATAATATGTATTCTTTTACTAATAAAAGTGTGTTCTAATAATTACACCAAAAACGTTTTCAAATAATTTAAAAAGTTATGTTCATATACTATTCATCAAGGATAATAAATATCTGAAAACTTTAAAATATAACCTAAGATAAAAGGATGCCACCTAAAAATAACTATTAAAAAATGTCGCAGAATTAAATAAAAATTGTTCAATCGGCAAAAATAATTTTTTTACTCAAACTCATAATTTTAGTTTTGGGAGAGCGTTATCAACAAAAAGTTGTAATTGCAAAATATTCACTCAGACATACATAGAAAATAAAGTAAAGAGCATATAGATTATACATTTTCAACATCGATGGCTCCAACTGAATACGATTTGTGAAAAAAAAAATAGTTCTAGAGACGTAAATAAATAAAAAAAATATACATTTTTTTTTAATAAACTGATAATTACAACGTGTCAAGTGTTAGACAACGCATAATCAGCACTAATATTATGCTAAAGTACAAATGTCGAATTGAAAAAAAAAATTAATAACACAAAAAGAACTTGATTAATTAAATAATGAAATAGTGAGACAATACTCTCGGCTATGAAATACTCTATCGACCAAAAAGATGTCCAATGACAAGGTCACTAATACTAAATAATTTTGTGGAGTTGAAAGACTCAGTGTAATAACTTGTTATTTTCGCTTATTTTTTAATTCGCGTTTTTATATTTTCTGATGTACATATCCACCAGATAAGCTAATATCATATAAATATAAAAAGTTTCGTAGTAAAATTGTTTTCTTATATTTTAAATTGTTTCAAACTATAAAGATAATCGGTTATTGTGCTGGACCATACAACTGCAGTAAGGTTTTTTATTGTACTGGTACTTTAAATAAAAAAAACAAATATTTTTTTTATTTAATGTAAAAATATGTTCGTAATTTTTTTTGAAAAAAAAAATACGGTTAAAACGTTCTACTTCAACAATTTTTCTCATCTTTATTACAATTGAAATTTATTCGCATAGAATTATTGCAGTGAAAATATCATTGACCGGTCGATATGGACTCTCAACGGTCGAGTGGGATTTGAATAGGATTAATGGGTAGGTTCATTACTTGTTTGTGTGTAAACAAGGTCTAAAAAGGTTAATATTATTATTTAGTAAACCATAATACGTATCCTGTATTTACTGTAGTACTAGAGTATATACAGGGCGATTTACAAAATATCTTCGAAAATATTAGTTTTAATCGATATTTTATTTTTTTAACAAAATGGATACTTGTTCAGCTGCTTTACATGGAAAATTATTTTTTGTTATCATAACTTATACCATATACTTTAGCATCAACTCTCGATGTTCAAAAAACAATCCCATTTTTTTTTATATCATCAAATTTATTCCATTAAAAAAAAAATGTGTTTATTCAAAATTCATTTTTATATTATTAGATTTTCAATGGGTTACAGCTGTTGAAAGTTTGTGGTAAATCGGGAAAAAAATCCTGCTTGATTTTAAAAAAACGTCAACATTATCATAACGTATACAGATAAATGCTTCCGGTTCTTAGAAACACGATAATCTGTACACCCTTTCGTGTCATGAACCGGTAGCATTTAGCAATTTATGATATGATAATTTTGCCGTCTTTCAAAATTAATTATGTTCTTTTTCTGATTTAACGTAAATTTTAAACAGCACGAACAATGTTCACATTGATTTTTTAAACGAAATTACTTATATTTGTTATAGGACCATCTCTGATGAGGTGCAAAGGAAACACACGCCCTTTTTGTAATATATTCTTTATAACACTATGAGTCTCTTTAAAGTGAAACTAAAAATTGATGTTAATTTTGGAAATTTAATTGCCCAGACTATTGCTCTGATTTAAATTTATTTCCATGAATTCCGCAATAGATAATTATTTCAATTATGTAGAATATTACGTTTATATTTAAATGTAATACGGTCGGTTAATTAAAATGATTGAGTATAGTGACTAGACGTTATATGCCATTGTAAGGCCTAATGAGAATTATAATTATTAATTGGCAGGTACTCTAAGGGATCTCTATCGTCATCACTTTTGCTAACATTATAATTTAAACTAATTGAAAAGGTACAACGCATTTGTAGATTCTGCAGCGTGTCCGAGTTTTAGTTCTAATTTAAGATGTTTGCCAGGTGACAACAATTTATAAACCGCCAAATACGTATAAGTGACGTATGCGGTCAGTAAATCATAATTTCTAACTCATTACACGGTAATTTGATATGGTTTCGTGTTTACAATTAAATGAATCGGATAAACAAAGGAAAACGATAATAAAATTAAAGTATAGTTCAAATAAATATTTCTACAGTAGAGATATCAATTTATTACCAATATTGTTACCTAACACAATTTCCTAAGTGTTAACGATTTTTAGCAAGGCAATAACATAAAATACAATTACCTTAAAACATATTTGTTTTAATAAAATCGATATCCTAAGTAGTACGTTTTCTCCTTTTATATAAATTATAGAGGTTCACAAATAACATTGAAATAATAAATAATTTTAGAAAATTTACATTTCACAATAAATAGTAAATAAATAAACTAATTAAAAATTGTAAGGAAAATCATTTAAAATTTTTTAAACAATTCAATGAGTACATAGGTTTCTTAGGGCTGTATCAAAGGATATCTGTTAGTGTATGTTACATAACTACTTAGATCATATATATATATTATATACATATATTAATATAGGGAATAATAAATGGTCGATTCTGTATTGGTCAATTTTAAAATTTGTTATAAGATTTAATATGATAAAGGAAATTTGGTATTCTTTTATTTAGGAACTAAAACGAATTCCATACAGTTACAATAAAAACTACATTATTTTGCTAAATTTATTTTTAAAAACATTATTTATTTTTAAATAATTGTATACACAATCATTATTTAAAACTATGAAAAATATTTTTTAATATTTTTAAATCGACAAAGAGACAAAGAAAAACTTTAATTTTGGTAAAATTCCCTAATTTTATTATTAAAGCCACAAAACCAAATTTTTTTTCTCGACATTAATGATGTACAGCTTATTAAAATCCAGTATTTAAAACTCAGACATAAAACTTGTATTGATCAATGTTATTAATGTATTTGAGTAAATAATAAAAAATACTTGGCACTAATATTAAGATTTAAACTCTTAAAATGAAATAATGTATTCGTGATTTAAGATTGTTTTCAATTAGGCTTTCTAATAAATAAAAAAATCAAATGTACTCATGCTTAAGTTGTATACATAAAATTTTATTTTTTTAGATTCTACTAAAGATTTTAAACACAAGATTTACTGATTGATCATATTTCATGTTCACCATAACACTTTGAGCTTAACATAGCTGACTAGTCCTTTCATATAAACTATCTTCCAACGACTCCCCAATGTATACTTGGAACCAAGAAATTATGAGATATGACCACGATCACTTATTTTGTCCGTTTTAGGGTTAAATTATAACACCACTTTCTGTATGTACTATTTTTCATACCTCTGCAAGCTATACTTTATTTAACACACAAACATTTGTAGTCTGTTCAATTTTTATTTATAACTTTCGCTTTATACTGGTCTCCTAAAAAAAATAAGGCAATAATAGCAAAGTTTTGTGTTTTATTTGATATTGTGCCTTTATCATAATTAATAAATAATTTTTTTTTAGGCGTGCTACAAATTTTTTATTGCAAATGACATCTAACATCTTATTTGCAAATCACGGAATACTGAATAAAAAAATGTTCGACAGAACATTGTTAACAAAATCTAATGAACTTTTAAAATATGAATGTAATTATTTTAGCATGTTTTTTCTATTTACATTTTGTTAAGAAGTTGATTAAGTAGTTTTAAAAGCGATTAAAAGGAAGAAAGTCGTATTTATAGTCATTATTACATTCAATTTATTACAATGTAATGTAATATACATTTAAATTTATACATTTATATATAGAATAGATTAACCTTTATGTATTAAAGAATCCTTACAGAATACACTTTTCTTATAAAATAAAAGTCATTTTCCTATCTCAGTTATATAATATCTTATACATTTATACCTCAAGATTGATTAATTATTTCATTATTTTATAATTATTTCAACGAATATGTGTTAGTAAAAAATATCATGCGTAGAAATATATATTTTAAAATTTATATTAAATTAAATTTGAAGAAAAAATCAGTTGTGAAAATAGTTTATAATCAATGTAAATAATCGGTTAATCATATTAAAGTAAAATAGTGAGATAATTTCATATTTTTTAAGTATTGATATTTTGTTTTGTCGTACACGGCCTTGACCTGGCCGTCAACACGAATACATACACTAATGAATATTAATATTCAACGTCAAATCGCATTTATTGGATCTCCTCGAGTCCTCCCGCTGGCGTACCACTGATGAACACAATATCCCCACAAATATGAAACTACTAAGGGGTAGCCTCCGGACCTGTCAGCACGGCCTTAGATCAAAAATAGTAAAACTAAGGACTAATGACTCGTCAGTCATTTGCACGTCTGGCTTCTTTCTCTTAATAAACTAAAAAACGGTAAAACCCCAGGACTAGCCAGCTTCTACACTATTAGAATTTATAAATGGACCAGCAATTCTATTTTAACTTGAGCTGTACACACGAAAAATTAATAATAATAATGTAATTAGAAAAATATATAAATTTCAAGTTTTTAAAATAGTTACAAACAATCGTATAAATAATAAATAGATAATTTTAATACATGAATAAAAATATAGGAATAATGATCAATACACAGTTTTAATGCACGTTAATATGACTATAAAAATTAACGCTTTAGTATGAGTATATTAACCTTGACGGAGACGAAGTCAAAACGTCAATCATCGTTTCATGATTTTTCGACTACTTTGTATAATATCTAATCCCTACTCATACTGTTAGCATTATTTGCTGATCCTGTTATTTTTTACTGTTTGATAATTTTGTTTTCTGTGAACGTTGGTTTTAAATAACAACTATAATACTCTACAATTTCAAGGTTTTACTAAAGTTTTTAACCGGATTTCAAAAGTAGTATTTAAAATTGGATTATAAATTCAAGATTACATGAATCAAGTAGGCAAAAAAGATTGTCTTGTGTGAGAAATGATAAAAATTAGCTTAATTAGTAAAACTATAATTAAAACGTAATTTAAAATGCTATTAACACCACCCAAGTGTGAACACAAAACAACGAATTTGCTTGAATGCACCGGTGTACCTATTTTGCATATGTTAAGCGCCGGCTACGATAATATAATTTTCGACACGATTAAATGTACTTGTCATATTAGGAATAATTTAAAGTATCTAAAACAATTTTAAGTATAGTAAGTCAAATAAATAAAACTCTATTTTTTAATGTATTTTTATACATTGATTATAATAACGGTAGTAGATTGCACAATCACAGAATTAATTAAAAGAATTTTATAAAAGCAAGTGTTTGTTACATTATGTTTAATAGATTCAAAAGTTAATTAGCATAAAAGTAAGCCCATAACAGCAAAGAATATTTGTTTGCATCCATCATAAAACTTATTCAACTGTATAGTATGAAAACGTCAAATCATATTTTTCACTTGAAAAAGATTTTCCCTACATTTGTGTACACATCTCATTAAGTTTATAGACATTAAACTAGCAATAATAATTTTCAAGTCTACTCAAAATATCTTGTTCAATTAAAAAAAAAAAAATTATTTAAAAAAATTTCTTAATTCATTTAAATAGTGTAACAAATAATCAAGCAGTGTTAATACGATTATACAAGATTAAGAATCTTATAATAACAATACCTAATAAATGTGTTATCGTTAATTTTTAGTAATAGGCACTGAAATTATATGATTCTGGCTAAAAAATATTTCTAAGATACATTTTGCTGATTGGCAACGTAACTATTCAAAAATCAACTGTAGAACAGTTGGAAAATTTACTGTCACTTTGTGATTTTTCGTTGTTGAAGTATATTAAATTGCGTACTTAATTTTTTTTTACTATAAAATCTTCAGCTGTTATAATTTGTATGTCGCTATGGATTTCGTATCAAAATCGTCCAGGTTTGAATATAACTACGAGGAAATGTTGGCTTTGTCTTGTGATTGTAATTTCTGCGGCAGAAAAATGCCTACAGAAGCTTCATTGAGGAATCACATCGAGTATAAACATTGTAGATCTCAGTACACGGATGCACTTAGTTTTGCAACTTCCGGGGGGTTGAGTGATATGTCCTCGGGATCAAAAGTCAGTGGTCCAGTGGAAACGTTGGAAAAAACGTTTGCTTGTAATTATTGCGGTATGTCTTTCATAACGGAGACACAACTTTGGGAACACGTCGAATCAGATCACCGCAATCCTCGAGAAACACTGAAATGTAAGATACCAGGTTGTGGTGGTGTCTTCTACGATCCAGTATCCATTCAGGATCATATCCGTTATCACTTGATACGCAATTTAATGTGCCAAACTTGTGGTGAATATTTCATGTCGCGCTCTTCATTGCGCATACACAAGGCGAATAATCACAAAAGTTCGGACAAACACATATGCAATGCTTGCTGTCAAATTTATGACACTCTTAAGGCGTTGCAACATCATCGGTGTTTTATGCATCGCATAGCTCTGAAATCGGTGCCTCGCGTTATAGATACGCATCAACGTGTAAAACGTAAGATTAAAGGACCACGGTGGCAAAGAAAGCAACAAATAATCGCATTTTTAGCGAAGATCAATAACAACTCAAAAGTTGTTACTAAACAGATCGACGACAAAGGAGTCGTAAACACTCAATTGTCTGGAAAATCGGATATTCAGCCCGGACTTAAATCCGAACAGTTTCAATTTCTGCCACCGCCGGCCATTAAAAATATCGCTTGTAGTTCATGTGATGAAAAGTTTGAGAGCACAAATGCTCTTCAGCAACATTTGCATGAAGTGCTTGACTTTTGCGGCAACACCATGTTGGTTTCTTCAAAAATCACTAGACTCGTTGCATAGACCAACAAAAATCCATTTATGTTTTGATATCTTCCTTTTGAGTATACAATAATGCTCGAGATTTGCTATTTAATTTTTTTTAAATAACTTATTTAAATGTTTCAACTAGTTATTTTCGCGATTTACAGTTATTTTAATATGTTTTATAATCACTTTAATTCTTTTGTTCATTGTATTATTCTTTATGTTTGACATTTTTTTCTTTTTGATATATACTTTGTTAATAATTTATACTTCAATAAAAACATACTTGTGTTCTTATTTATGCGAGATACAATTTTTTTATCATAATTAAAAATTTTTTTATGTAATTAATTAAAAAGTAATAATATTAAAACCTTTTACAATTATAAATTTGCAACTATTTTTAATGATAAACAGTTAGTTGCATCTTCAATAAATTTTGTTATTAGAGTGTTTAATTTTCTATGGAAATAATACACACATATTTAGCTAGTTACTCTTTATGATAAAACTATAATTCATTTTTATCTTTTAGTCTATTAAATTTAGTTTTTTTTGGTATACAACTGGGTCATTTTTTAAGTATATAGAGAAAATTTTTAAGTGAGATTTTATTTTAATATTTCATAATAATTTTAGTATTGAAGTATCTTGTATTTTATGTAGCACTCCATTAGCAAAAGTTTTTTATATCATTATCTGCGTAATTTTTTTCAGATAGATAATACTAAAGACTTATAAAACTTATATTATTTCTTTGTTAAACGAAAAAAGTTTTACAAGATTTTGTTGTACTTATTGCAAAATAACTGCAAAACGTTTTTTTTGTTTCATTTATGACGGAATCACTATTTTTTCATTCCATTTAATCACGAATGTAAACATAAAGTGTCCTATTGAAAACGTGTCATATTCAATGAGTAATTTCACTAGTAACTTGTATCACACCACGAAATCTCATTTATACTGAATATTGTATACGTATATTATAACCGGTAAAGACTGGAAATTTAATTTGCTTTTTAATTTCTCTTTGAAAAATGCTAAATCAAGATGTGCCGCTTTAATAGTTTAAACCACTTGGTAAAGAGATTTAAAATTTCATTATGATTATAGCTATACTAGCAGTATGATAAAATCTAAAACTTTAAAAATATATTCAAAATTTGCCTTAGCTAAATAACTAAAGCTAGAGATTTAAGTTTTATTACTATTGTTGTAGTAATATAGTAATAGTCAAATTATATATTTGCGAATTTCTGATAAAAGTTGAACATCTCTTTAAATTATAAAAAAAAAATCCTTATGAAGTAATGATCAATATCTCGTTCATAGAAACAAAATTTATAACTAGTGTAAATTTCTTTATTGACTGAATTTAATTTTAAATAAAATAAATATTTAACTCAAAATAGCTCTTGTTTGTGAGATATGATTTAGTGCCATAAATTGCATTAATAAATTTTCTTTGTAAAAATTTAAATTCTAAGGTATAGTAAAACTATTGCAATATTTTTTCCACTTACATCTACATAAGAAGCATTGATATAATCCGAATCTGGTACGTCAGGCATTTGATTCAAAACCACTCTGTTATAGTCATCTGAAAACCAAATTAAGAAAAATTAGCTGTGTATTAAGACCCTTGTAAACTAAAAAATATTATAACGTGAATTTGTTTTTAATTTTTGAGTATATATCAAATTTTTAAAAATAAGGTTTAGCAATAATAACAAAATAATTGAACAAAAGAAAAATCATAATTGTATTGAAAAAAATGTATATGTAATGTCTACTGAAATCTAAAGTACTGAATTATATTTCATATTTACAATTTATATCGCACAATTTACATAGAATTACATTTGAATATTTTGAGAATAATATTCCGTAAAATTCAAATATCGTACACTCTGAGTTTGTTTAATTTATTAACTAAGTTCATAATAAATTCGACTCAGGTGTCTGCAGCCGGCATGATTTGTTTCAATGTATCAATTGTATAATACAAGTTTAAGGTGCTGGAGCAAAAATTGTTTCCCAGTTAGATGTGTGGTACAAATTTTAAGACAAAATGCTTATTACTTAAGAGAAGAGAAATCAAATGTATAAAATGCAGTGTAATTTGTGTAAAGAAATTAACTGTTTTATATGCATACATTTAGCTAGCTGTTAAAATGTTTTAAAATTCGACACAGTTTTTGAAGTTACGTTAATTTTTAACCATTAGACTTACTTCTTAAGGACGCAAATATATTGGACTACAGTTTGTCAAAGTTATGTTGCACAGTTTTATATTGTGCTCGACCATAATTGATGTGTAAAGCGCAATAACGAATTTTTTTATTGCGAATTTTAGTTACCCGCAGAACTTTTTTCGTTTAGAAAAGAAAAAGTTCCATTTTCAAACATTGTATACTTTTTTCATATAGTTTCTTAAGTATATTATTTTATAAACTTTAGGTCAACAGTCATTTTTTAGCTTATAAGCCACTTGACATTTTATTTTAAGTTTTATTTTTCGTTGTAAAGATTAAATTAAAATAAAAAAAAATATTCATCTAGTTTGATTATATTCAAATGGAAGTATGCATATATTTTTTTAAATAATATGTTTTAACAATATTAAAATATGAGTTTATATGGAAAATTTTTATATAAAAAGATGTTATTGAGAAATGAAGTTTTAAAGAAATATTAAATATTGTACAATAATATTTTTGATGAACTATTTATACCTTTTATATTCATATTACCCGAAATTTTATTATAAATACAAAATGTTTATTTCTATTTAATTTACTAAATGAGATTTGAACTAATAAAGTCAATAATACTTAACGAAAATTGGGTACCAAATATATAATATAAAAATGCTAGTACAATATATTTGATTTAAAAAGAATCTAATTTTGTGGAGAACACTTATAAGATTTTGTAGGTAAAAATATATTTAGATCTTACAATTTACTATTCAAATTTTAGGTTATATAAGGTTTATATCGATGCGCATTTTTATTAGATCTCAAAGTATATTATTAAATTTTATTTTGAGTATAAGTCAATAGTTGTATTTATTTACATAAGAAAGTAGTTGGTATAGTAAGGTTGTTCTTCAAGAATCAATGAAAACTATTATTATTATTATATAAATACATATACTAAACGAGTCATATTGATTTGTATATTGTGTTAGTAAATTGAAATGAATTGATAACTGTTATTCTTGGCATTAAACCGTGAAGATGCAAACTTATTGTTTGCTTGAGTTCGGTTATTTTTTAAAAATTCGTGCAATTTATTTTAGTATATTAATTGTTCGGTAGTTTGGAATACATAATGTAGATCCATTTTTATGCAATGAAGTGGCATAACCAATTTACCAAAATTTTAGTAAAGTTCATTACTTTAATGACTGATTGTCGAACATTGACACAAGAGCATATTTAGAATAATATCATATATTATACTGTCAGATACCTTTTGTTATATTTATGTTAATTAAAGCATCAAAGATATCTGATTTTATATTAAAGTATTATTTATTGAAAAATATGTTTTAATGTAGTGGAATGGATAGTTTTTCCTGAAGTATTTTAATATTTAGATATTTTTTCACAGGATGTTTTTTCGGTTTCCCTTTAATATACATGTATACTGTAGAATAAACAAGTTTGAAAAATAAACATTATTTATTTTTATCAACTAAATTAGATAATGTAATAGATTAAAGAATATTTTATTATAAGTACATCAAAATATTTACACACTGAGTAAAATGTTTCAAAGAAGCTTAACAAGATATTATACAATTAAATGAATAAAATGTTTTTAATTTTACAAATATTCGAAAATTCTAGCAAACATTTTGATAAAATCTATTCAATAAACATATTTCAAGTAATCTTATTATTAGTGAAAAGAAATATTTAACTTTTTTTAAGTGACATAAAATAAAAAGATGGGAAATAAAATAAAAGTTTTTTTTATAAAACAAAGATATTTATAGAATAAAACAAATGAAACATTAGTTCCTTAATGAGTTTATATATTATGTTAAGAAGTTAAAATTTTGCTAATTGGTTATGATGATGTATTTGTCAGATTTATTTAGTACAAATAAAGGTTTTAATGGATCTTTGTTGGAAAAAATGTTTCTATAACCATATTATGGTAGAAATTATTTATAAATTCTACAATCAATTACAATTTTTTTTTGAAAGGGCATCGAAATTTTATCGTATCTCAATCAAAGTCGGCCGTTTCAATTTCAAATATGCAGTTTTCAATGTATCGACAATGTATAAAACATAAAATGTTGTCATGATTTTGAACTAGAATTGTCAAAATATAATTAGAATCGTTATATCAAATGTACTTCGTGCTCATTATAAAGAGATGGTGTACATTTTTATGGATATTTTTCAAGACCGCAAAACTAACTTGGTGTTTATTCCACTGATTATCACGTCAATGAAGATATGCGGATATGAGATGAGATTTATTGAATTCACCACGTAAACAGCAGTGCAAAATGTATTTGTTTCGGCTGTCCGGAATATCTGTGGACGGTAATTATTTTTTTACCCTAGGCGTTTTATCCGTTTCAATATAATTAGTAATACATGTTTACACGTGATGCGCCTGCATTACTTTCCTCCAGTTTCAGTGGAGCGTGATATGATATTTATGTAGAAATTGAAAACGGTAAAGGAATATAAATTAGGTTAGATTAATTAATGTAATAAACAACTGATGGCGTGTAATAAAAGTAATAATTGGAGCGTTTATTTATTCTGTGTTAATTATTCATGTAATTAAAAAGATAATTTTATGTCGATATATTTTAATATTTACTCAAATTATTTTTTAATAACGTCATATTTTTTAACGAATTGCATACGTAGTATATTTTCAATATATTCATAATTTGTTTACATGATAAAGCTTTTGCTAAATATGAAAAAAATGCATGTAATATATTTTAACGTTGCCTTAAGTAAGCACTGGCAGAAATGTGAGATACAACTAATTGGAAATTTGAGAAACGAGTCTCGTTGTACATACGTTTGGGCATCCGTCAATATTAATGTATGTTTTATTGTTGAAAATTCCAAATAATATTTGTTATTATATTACTGAGTATTTTAAAAGAAATACTATGCGATAGAGATGAACAATTTTCATCCCTAATAAGTTTTATTTCCTACATACGTTATGTTGGTGTAGAGTTAAATTTTGAAACTCCTACATTTTTTAATTGATAAAACTTCATAATATCATATTGTATTTTCCTATTAAAATGAAGTATAAAAGAAGAATATTTAAAATCATTACTTAATACGTTTATTTATATTTTTTAGCAATACAAATAAAAAAAAAAACATTTGACGCTCCAACGATTTATTGACAATAATAACTGTACACATTATTTATCAAATGCGACAATGGATCTATTGTAGTTGAATATAATATGTGCTACACTTCCCCTCGAAAAGTGTCTTTCCGTTACAATGCAATCATAAAAGACGTTTATTTCAATAGAATTTTTTGGGAACGTCGTCAAAAATGTGTAACTTCTAAGAATGGTTGATGTTTTGCTATCTAAACGCAATATTTCAGCATGGAAAATCATATATTTTATTCGAGGAAAACTGTATGACGTGTGACAAACTACTTTCTACATTTTGTAAAAAGATTGTTATCATAAAGTTTGATTTACAGCGTTTAATATTTACGTGAAAAATACATACCGTAATAGGTAAATTTATAAAGTAGATTTAACATAATGAATTATAGTTTTATAGACAATCCATTGAATAGTTTGAGCACAACTGTATGTATTAGAAAATAAGTTCACAAGCATTTGTTTATGGAAATTCTTATTTTACATAAATTTTATTACACAATGCTTGCCAACGACTATGCGTTGGATCAACTTTTTTAGTTGACTAGTCAGCACTTGTCGTCGATTAGACGTTTTTTTTTTTAGCTCATTTATTTAAGTGGTATGTAATATTATTTACAGTTACAGTATTTAAAAGTTATTTAATAATTAACTAGATTTCTAAGATTAAATTGTAGTTAAGGTGACTTTTGGCATGTTACCACAACGTCTAATAGTACGTATGACTAATTTAATCAAATGTAATTTTATATCTTATAGACGGCAAACACTGAATATATTAATGTCAAAGTACACGGTACAGGCAGACAAACATTATATTTATGTATAACTTCATCGGCCTCATTCAGAAGAAGATATTGTCTAAATTTTAAATTACTATGGAAGCGATCTGAGTAAGTTGTATTGCATACTTAATTGTCGTTAAACGACTATTGTTGTAGATGTCAGATGAATAACTACTCTTCGATAAATTCTAATGAGAGAATACAGTGCAAAATGATAGAAGGGCTATAAATCTTTAATTTCTAACTTCTTTTGTCGCCAACAGTTTTTAGAGTAATCGCAATTTATTTGGATTTAAATAGTTACTGAAAAGTTTCGGAATAACCTAATAATCCGTGAAACAACTGACCTGAATTGCAACTTTTTTTTTTCATTTGTGTATCTTTTTCTATTATCGAAGTAAGCAGTGAAGCTAAAAACAATTTATTACATAGTTACTGTTGTTAGTGCCACTGGTACGATACATAAAAACCATTGAGCGAGAAACCTCAAAATTTGGCACTGCATGTTCTGTACACATATTCTTAATATACTTGAAATATTTAAAAAGGTCCATTAAAAATGTTTAATTGTGTATAAATATACACTTTTGTACGTCTAAAATTAAAGTAACCTATCGAGTTCGTCGACCTCGATAATATAAGATTTTTACAATAATATTCATACAAACTATAGTTGAAAATTAAATCTGGTCAGTAGATTTGGGGCGATTACATTTTTAGAGTAATTTCTTAACAAATATAAGTAAAAATACAATTTTCTAAATATTCTCATTTAATTACACTTATATAAGCGCTAGTTATTTTGTAATTTTTTTAACGTCATTGAACCATGGAAAATTTAAATAATTAACATGTTAATATTTTAGATTTAATCGTTTTTTTATGGTTTCATTATGTTATAATATAAAATAACAAACAGTAATTAAAAACAATAAGTTTAAGGGAGAGATGTTCATTACATAAGAATTTACACTAATAAAGTACTTTCAAACGAATATATACGGCTAATGAGTACGTTATGTATTTTTTTGACAAATGTGAATGTTTTTACTACATTTTCGTTTTATAAGAATAAGCCAACTAAAAATTTGCACTCTGATAAATAAGAACAAATTGAGCTAATGGTTTGCCATGGGTGTGTCTTGGTGAATAGAGACTTATTTTCGGGAAAATCGTTTTAAAATATTATGCATAAATCTAAAGCTTAATACTGGTAAATAAGTAATTTAAATAATGTTTTACATAAAACCTATCGGAACATAATAAAAAGCCGTTTTAAAACGATTTATAGTGTTTAATGAAATTGAAAAGCATAAAATGACTTTCTTGTAAATTTACCTCGATTTTTTTTTTTTTTGAGCTGCTATAAAACAAGAAGGAACAATGTTTATACTTTTCATTTTTGAAACCACTACGGTAGAAATTGGCCTCAATCGACGTATCAAATGAGTGCAAATCTAAATCGAAATTAAGACGGAATAATTAAAAAGCGCTACACCATTGAAAATTCCTGACTTTGCAAAACCGTTTGGAGACACGAGAAAAATGCTTACAAATCGATGAAAATAATAATATTATGGACACGATTGAAATTCAAAAACGACTCGTCTGTGAATTCACAAGTACACTTGTCTATTAGAAAATATATATATATATATATATATATTTGAATAGTTTTATTTCAATGGCTGTACCTGGTGCTCATTGTATACAAGATTGCATCATAATATTTTGATCATGCGTAAATATCAACACATTCAGTGTTTTCATGCATGCAAATACGCATCGGTAACCCAGTTTAGTATCACCCGATATCGTTAGTTGACAAAAATACCGGGCGCCAGAAAATAATCCATTATTGATCCAAAGCTTATAATAAGTAGCCCTGTATTGATTAAAACTTTACCGTACCATAGTATGGTACCATTGATGAGTTTCATTCAATTACAATCCAAAGGGTCATTGCAACTACCACACAAGTTCACTCAATTGTAAGATGACATTTTGATTATTTTTAATAAAAACAAGTACTTCTTTGAAAACAACCTTCTCGACAAATTAAACACACACACACACACAATATATTATTTTAACGGAGAAAAATATTCGCCGCGTTCAGCAGTTTCCTAACAAAATCTACACAATTTCTGGTTTATTTAGTTAGTCTGTTGGTGATCTTGTTTGTGGTAATGATTTAGCAAACATGAAAGTATTATGTTAATTATTCCTGAGTCGAATTAAAACCTTAAATTATTCATCGCATAATTTTTTGTTTATATTAAACAAATTGTAACAGCGTTCCCGTCTGAATTATATGATGAAAATTGATGTAACGAAAGGTGTTTGAAGTCTGTATTCCATTACTTTTAACTTAGATTGTACATTATAATAGTTCGTTAAATATATTTTTATCTCTTACAAATTATAAGTATAAAAAGGTTTTTTTTGTAATCTTCATTGTGACGAATAGTATTACCTCTCCTAAATTATCTTTACCGATTGCCACATTGTGATTAATGAGAAAGTAGAAGTTAGTGACAGTAATAGGCTAGACCATCTTCCATAAATCACGTTGCTCTAGAACTCCCTCGTTCTCAGTTAGCATTTTCATAAACATTAATAAAGTAATATTATAATAAAGTTCACTTACATGCGATACACTTTTGATTTTGGTTTTTTTCTTTATTATTAGGTTTTGTAGCGTGACGGCAAGAATGTGTTTCTACTTTGACTGCAGCCTAAAAACATAGAAAAAACAATTATTTATATGATAAAATACTTGTGAAAACAAATAAAAATGAACTTTATCGTTGAACAATAAAACAAAAAAAGTTTCCAGCTTAACGAAAAAAATATATTTTTTTTTCATCAAAAAAAAAAAGAAGTTATTTGTGATGTAAATAATAATTAGGCAACATTCTGTACTTCTTGATCTTTGTGCTTTTAGATCATATTGTAATAACTTTTTATGTCCTCGGGGATCAAACAATAATGCAGAAACATTGTAAGGCGTTCGTTGACAATCGAAATTTGTAGTCTATATTTTTAATGATCAAATAAAAATAAATAAATAAATAATGAAAGAAAAAAGAAATGTTATTATAACTCCAAAAAATACGGCGTCTTTGAAATAAACAAATATATTGCAGCTACGATTTACACATAGTGTTAACTGTAACAGCGAAAGTTTGATAAAAAATGTGTTAGATGATTGGATGTATAAAGATTTACGTATAGTGGTAGACGACGATAAAAAGAGATGAAAGAACTATTGTTGGGTATATTAAGTATGCTTATTCTATCATTCGGTGTATAACTTTTTTGAAGTATCGTGGGAAAAGTGAGTCTTGGCCATATTAATGTGTTACGTGAGCAGAATAAACCTTCGGAAAATTTGAGTCAGTCTATTTATTTTCACTAATGATGCGCTCGTTGACATATACAGAAGTTTTATTTATTTATATTTTGCATCGCATTTAAGATCTCTGAAAAGTCGTTATTTCATTTGGAACTTGCCCGATAATTGCCCTTTTGTACATTAAAACATGAAAATATTAAATTATATTTATTCTATTGCTTTGCAGTTATCCGCAATCGTTTTGGTGTTCCGGATTAGTGTAAAAATATCTCTATCGAAATTTCGGTATTTAGTTTCGGTTGTTGATATTTTCGCATTGCCAAACATCTCTGAAGAAATTGTATATTTGTACACGTGTGTTAGAGGCACGTGCATATTTATATAATTTCCATACAACAGCTTACAAGAAAACAAATAATCACTCGTATTTATGACATGTGCATATATAATTGTATGACGAACAAGTTTTCATTATTGTCTTCCGAGTTTCCCGAGTAGTTAGATATTAGACATTATATGTCATCTCTAGGAAATTAACGAAAACATTTTTAGAGCCGCTTTTCACTCTCTGATTTTATTTTAATGTGTTTTAAAGTAAGAATGAAAATATCATGTCTTTAAAGTTCACTTTTCATATTATAAGTATTAACGACATTAGTATTATTTCCTTTTAGCTTTGATACGCTGCTGTAAAAAGCATCGACTCTATAATTACGTATTTTTTACTTCTATTTTTTTTTTTGTTTCAGTAAGTACACTTTTATAAGATTCTTTTGTTGTCAAATGAAACAATCTTTGTAAATCCAAATTTTTTTTCTTCGAGAAATGAGATAAAATTTATTTTTTTCCTTCTCCGTATATAGAAATATATTTTTTTATATTACATAAAATAAAAAATAGTTTTTTTCACCTGTTTAACGTTAATTTTTTTTACGAGTGTTTTTCAAAAAAAAAAAAACAAAGTACGTCGACCTTCTTATTTTTCACATTTCTAAAACTCGAACTCGTCACATGTAAACCGACTTAGATTTTTTGCTTTCGGAGCTAATATCCCAGATAGCATTTTTTTGAAATGTTTTCTGATATTATTTTTTAAATTGCTATCTGGGATAATTAACCCTAAAAAGAACAATGTAGTTAAACTAAAATATAAGTCAACATTTTCATTTTGATTAATAATCGATTTCTTACATTTAACAAATATCAATCATAAATGAGTTAATTATAATGAGTATAATTTGATGAAGTGTCATTTTAATTTCACATACATCTAATACGGTCTTTCGTGACTTTTTAAAATTATTTAATTATACTCATCTAAAATGAAAAATTACTAATTCAAGAATTAACAGTAAATTTATTTTTAAATCGAATTAATCTTTAAACATGTACATTTTCTTGATATCAATTGATTAACAGTGACATTAAATCTTCGAGTCTCGTATTTTTAAATATACGAACATTTTCGTGACAAACTTTTGATTGATAATTAATTCAATGGTTATGTGTAACATTACTGTCTTAATTAAAGGAACATTTAAGAAATAAAAATAGGGTTGAAATTTAATTGTGTCAAACGTCATTTACTATAATAAAGTCAGCTAAATATCTGTTTAAATTAGTATTTTCGAGAAGTCGAGTGGCATAATTTAGTGAAAATAAAGAGGGTAATCCGTTTACCACTTAAAACCACTCCATTACTCGCAAAATAAAAACAATATTGAACAAATTTGTTTTAGATTTTTTTTAGTTACTCGATACGTTATAAATATTTTTATGACGGAGTGGGAAGAAGAATGTGACCAAGAAATATCTAATGATAAGTATAGTCTTATCACTCGCTTTTCTCGCCCTGTCCACATTTTTATTTCCGAAGTACTGGTCCAAAAGTTATTATCGACTCGCCATTTTCTTTATCAGAAAATTTCCTATTTTTAAAGACTTATTAAATATGTATGTTGCGTTTAAAAAATAAAGTTGACATCCCTATTAGTTATAAGGGATGATGCTAAAACGTAATTAATAACCAATAAATCAAAAAATATTTATAACAAGTGTGGGTCGTGAATCATAACACAATAAGTTCATCGCGGGAAATTCTTTGTCTGTAAATTTATCGTGATTTTAAATTAACTAAAAAATATAAATTAGGAGAATAAAACATTGTAATGAATTTTAATACACTTGAGAACATATTTAAAATTGTAAAGAATTTATGTAATAATTATATCCTCTTATACCTCGCACTTTATTACTGTAAAAATATGTTCTAATCAATTTTTGTAGAAATCAATTGAAATTAACGAATATATTTCGTATTATTTGTTATAATTGGACAAAGAAAACACTATCATCAATCAGTGATGGACCAATGAAAAATTAACAAGATGAAATAAATATGACGATGATCACGGTGATAACGATATCATTCAATGGTTCATTAATTTTACAATACTTAACAATTAAAATACTTTTACTGAATACGACCGCCTTCTTTTTTGTATATACACATTTTGAACTGTTTTACAGTAACTAATTTTTTACTTAATGTTTACTTAACTTAACCGTGGTATTAGAGGGTAAATGTAAAATGACAGAGAATAGATGGTACTAACACGTTTGAAGAAGAAATCTGGTACTTTGGATATTTCCAATGAAAATGGCAATGAGCGTCTCGATAAAAAAAACGTAAATAGTGTCATAAAAGTCATAGGAATCAGTGGCTGTAGAAAAAGTCACTTTATTGTAACATGCGATAAAACTATTTAAAATGCGCTTTGTGTAATAAAAACTATACATTTGACTTTCTTTAAGTAACGACATTCCAACAACTTTTATTAGAGTGTATAATAAGCTGTACATATTTTTGGTTTTCTATACGTTAAAAAAATGAATAAATGAATATAAAATAAATTTTAATAGTTTCATACGTTATAATTTTTAATCATAATTAAAAATGTATTTAATTGAATTTAAAGAGTGGGGTATTTTCTTTACATTTGACATGTTATTTCATGACTGTATGATTTTAGATATTATATTTGAAATTTCTGTTAAAGATTCTAAAAATAATGTTTATAAACTTAACCGAAAGTAAAGTCGTAAGTTATCAATCGATATAAAAGCAGTGTAGCGACTAACTAAATAAATGTAAAAAATAGAAAAAGTAACGACTGAAGCCTTAGATAATTATGTAACTTTATCATTAAAAATAATGAACGCAAAAGTATACACATGCACAGAGTGCAAAAATTAAGTATTCCTAACAGCGTTCGGAAAAATTCGGGCCAATAAATGTTAATATATTTCACGAAATGAACGGACTTGGGGTTCTTTTGTAGGTGGTGATTTACATAAAAAAAAAATATTCTTAGCATATTTAAATGACATAAGTGTTTTAAATGTTGCCATGCATAATGAATCAACAGAATTACTCTGATACTACACAATTAAAATTTCAAAAAAATACTAATGGCGTTCACTGATTTAGGAGTGTTGAGTAACGGGTCCCTAAGGATCAGGCACAATTGTTTTAAATCGGTATTTTCGGGCAAACATCACAAACCAAGTACTGGAGAATTCGTAAGGACTAACGTATGCGATCGTGTGTTTAGATAGCCGAGAAGGCGTTCTGCACGTCACTAGTCGTGCCCGTACGGATTGCCGCGTTATTTATGTTGTCCGACGTTTATGCGGTTAAGCGATACCGCAAAAAAGCGACTACACAGCTTCGAATGCAGCGCGTTGCAATAGCTGTAACTGACTTCATAGTGACATGATGATGTCGTAATACACAGAATTTCACCGGTAATAATAATATTATTAATACATCGGATTTCTATGCAGCCACTAGGACGTGGCGTCTGCAGGATTAATTACGTCGTGGTGGATGATCGCGGCGGTGGTCGCTAGTTCCGGCTTGGACACCGTAATTTACTACTAATATAAACCAAATACCAAAATTTAGTACCAGGAACTCATGAGGATTTATATGTGCATCCGTATGTGCAGGCGTCTTGAAATGGTGTCCAGCGGGACGCTAACGATTTTTTAATGGCTGCCAAGACTATTCGATAAGATACTCGAA
The DNA here is from genome assembly GCF_025091365.1 of Daktulosphaira vitifoliae. Lineage (NCBI taxonomy): Eukaryota > Metazoa > Arthropoda > Insecta > Hemiptera > Phylloxeridae > Daktulosphaira > Daktulosphaira vitifoliae. Next base: position 6,494,625 of record NW_026099575.1, read on the forward strand.
TGACGTGCTACCTGCTAACAATTCGCACGAGTCCTTAAAATTTTAACTATTATCTAAAACGCCAAAGGGCCAACTATGGTTAGCGATATTTTGTATTGAGAATGTTGCACTAAAAAGTTCATTAGACTTTGTTATTAAAAATGTATTAAGTGTCTACATTTAATTTTTACAATAACTTTATGTAAGTATTTGAAAACGGCATCTGTTGGAACGATATCATTTACAGTTACTTAAATTATTCGTTATATTTTTAAAATATCAAAATGACAGTTTTAAAACAATCTGCGCTTAAAAAAAAATACAAGTTATGGCGAAACGTAAGAAATGTAATAATAAAAGAAGGCATTATTACTACTGTGCAGCCAAGAAACATAATACGTTAAAATTATGGAACGTTAAGAATACCGAAAGATGGTAAAAAAACAAAGTGTGCTGTAATTATTTTTCGAGATAAATTTCCGTGCAGCTGCTTCGTGATTTAAATGAATAATTTAAAATTATTAATTTTGTTCGGATTTCCAAAAGTATAATTTTCTAATGGATCTTATGCACAGCACCTCCTAATAAGCGTATTGTTTCAACGGGCGTGTTGCAATTCATTTCACAAATCTCGTTGTTTTAGCAAATGACGGTAAAAACATTCTAATATAAAGTGAATGTGTTATTGGAAGGACGCGCGGGGCTTGCGATTATCCCACTACAATGTCAGAGTGCGGCAAAGGTTTAATTTCGGCTTTTACTTTGTCCTGAGGAAGACGTCAAACTATAAAATAAACAAAAATAATAGCAGCGGCTTTGGACTCGGCCCATTATGGCACGTTACTCGGATTAGCAAAAAGCGTATTCGACGTAGGTGTGTGCGTACATACACATATTATGTGTTCTTATGTATGACCTCTGAAAATTCTATAAAAAAAAAAATCCACACAGCTAAAAAATATATCAGTCCAAAACATTCTACGCTTTTAATGCTTTTGTAAAAATTACAGTACCGTCGTCGATCCGTGGAAATTGTCGCAGACTACATGAAAATGTGTAAACACATTTGCGTTATACTCTCTTTATAATTAGCCAAACGTGACACGATAAACGAGTCGAATAAATTCAACACGTATATAATTGGAGATATTCAGATGTTTTTCAACGGCCTTCGTCTAGAAGTGCATTGCGATTTTATACGCTTTCGAAAAACCGTTCACCGAATTGTAACAACAAATTGTGGACACTATAAACACGAATGGTGGTTTGTCAGTTAGAGTATTAAGTTTTAGCTTCTCCAGTAAAATCGAACGCGTTTTTAAAGAAATTGTGAAAATAAATATGTTAGCTTGATTTTGCAGATAACGCCGGAGAATAAATTTTAAATAAATGATTCACGGGAATTAATGGAACGTCATGGTCATATTTTTTAATACGGTTTTTTATCGATTAAATGTTTGTTTTATTTGCCGTGTTTATAAATACTAAGAATGCACTGTAAAAAATGATATATTATCGCAAAATGGAACAAAACACTACAACAAAAATGTAAAGTAGTGTGTTAAAATTCAAGTTTAAAAGTTGCACTTAAAGTCGTCTACACGGTTCAAGATTGCAAAAACAGAATGAAAGAATACACAAACAATACTGTATAAATAATATCCTTAGAAATGTTTTGAAGGTATAAATTCTATTAATTACGTTTAACAGTTTTTCCCTTTGTGGCCGCGTGACGTGGAATCCAATTACGCTTTTGATGGTTTTAAGGTTATTGTTATTAACGGAGCAGAATACGAGAAATAAACGATTAGTAGCCTTTTTACGAATTACTCGACCCGACCGCCTTATTAAAAATTGCGTGATGGGGTTCGGATTTTTTAAGTGCGTTTTATCTCTAATGTTTTTTCTATCGCCGTACATAAACGACGTAAAGACAAAAACAGCCATACTCGGTGACGACACGAGGACGTTCTTAAGAGGGTAAACAAAGTCGAAGAGGAGTTACACTTTATCCGACCCATTACCGGTGCAAAGAATGGCAAGTATGACTACAAATAATAAATGATTGCAGTAGCTGTTATATATACGAGAAAAACAAACGTTGTGTCGGTTACTAGAACAATAAGGTGTAACAAAAGAAGACTCGGCAAACAAATTTTTCTAGCCTCTCGGAAAAACGACCTACTTTATATGGGTAATCTACAGCCGTGATTATCTGCTTAAGCTATTGGATTTACTTTGCTACCAGTGCGTTTTAAAAAGTAGTAAGTTTCGTCGAACACACAACAGAGATAACCAAACCCGGCCGGGTGCGCATAAGTCCTATTAACGGTTCGATAAGTTTGGAGAATAGCATTAGACGGGGCCCGGGCTGGCGTTGATGAATTATTTTACAAAGGAGAACGCAGCGCAGCCGTGACGGCGCCGATTTTGACAGTCTTTTTCAAATTCACACCAACTCGTTAAATTGGAAACGAGAAAAAGTGTTTACCGAAATTTCCAACGAACTTCGGCGGGTCGGTCCTTTTGAAATTAATGGCTGAAATCTGCGACGGCTCGATTTGGCCGATCGGTGCTGCTGTTGTTGTTGTTGTTGTTGTTGTTGTTACTATTTGCTGACGCGTAATGCGTATTTATTTAACAAATTACTTTTTCTACCGAGTTTTAAGCGCACGGCCGTTATAAAATAATTTAAATCGAAACGTCCAAAACGAACACTGCTCTGACGGTATAAATAAATTTCGGTTCGGATAAAAAAAAATAAATCTCCTCTTTTAATTCGGATTCGCGCGGCACAATCAATAGACGTTTGCGGGCGGCCGCGAGCCCATCGAAACTCTTTTCAACGAATTCTTTCAAATGTTATTTATACGCGTTCACCATCGGCGGCGAATGATTACGGTTTACATCAGCGGCGGGCGTAGCGCACGCTGTGACTGCGAAGGTCACGCGTATGGACAGCAAGACAAAGGATACGCGTAGAACAGTAATCGAGTAGGCAACCATCGGAAAATCCAAGAATGAATTGTCGACCGAGAATTATTCAAAATAGCAAATTTCCCACAAACGCGCGTCGTACAACGATTGAATTTGATTCCAGTTACGCTGATCAGCTACTCTGATCGGAACGGGAGGACAACGGGGACGGGAACTGTGCCCAGGAAATTGATCACTTTCGTTCGATGATGCTTAGCTGCTGCTATTCGAGTTCTTTTCTCGTTTTGCACCGCACGAGTTCGTGTCTGCTCGTCGTCTAACGATTTATTGCTGGCCTCAATCAACGTCATTTTTGTGGGTTTTTTAAAGCTACTACAAATTTATGCGTAGATAAATATACACGCCGTTTTTTTTATCCTTTTTCGAGTAAATAAAAGAATGGAAATTCGCCGTTTCGATAGCGAAAACACATACTTGCAGCACGGAAAAGCTTTGCGCGAGCAACTTCATTTTATATCCGACACTAAACACTAAAGTATATTTCGTACATAGAAAAATACGCTGAAAATCGAGTGCTGTAATAAAGGTATTACTATTTTGCTTGTTGCCTCCTAATGTCAAAGTAATCACTGTTTACTCGCATGACGTTTACACTGAATATAATAGGGTTTATAAATTATTTAATACCTATGAATGGGAATATATCCTTGTACAAGTTTCACCGATATAAGTTTTGCTGCAGTTTATTTTTTATAATTTTGTGTAACTACGAGGGGTCTTTATGGTTCATTAAAAAAAAAGGGAGTTGTGATTTCATTTGGGTTTCAAGATTATATTAATTTATTGTCATCGTGTTGGAAAATTAGAGTCGAAACATTCCGAAGACGTATATAAATATGCTGAAAATGGGCGTTTACTATGTGCTTTTGAATGCGATCAAAGTATGTATGATGAAAAGCCAGAAAATTATATGAATATATATGTATAATTCTTCATTTATTATTTTTTATAAATAAAAAGTAATTTATTCACTTTCAGTAAACAAAATGAAGCGTTGGCTGTAAATTTTAACTAAATTATACCTACATCAAAAAACTATTACTAGTTTGTGGATTTCAATTTTCTTACCTTCAGTCTGTCGATGTTAAAAATATTGAACACAAAATTTAAGTGACATATTTTCAATAAGCTGCGGTGGTTAACTCTAATGGCAAACACGCGCTCTGTTAAAATATCATCCAATAAAGTTCTTACACGTAAAGAATATTTATTTCTTGTTAAATTTTTACTGACTCATTCACATGCTGTTGAAATATTTTTCGGCCATTCCAAGTTGTAAGACTTGTCAGCTAGGCAAAATTATCAGTATATTTCTCATAGTTTACATAACTTTTAAATACATTTTAATGCCTCGGGTTAGTTACATTATTAATTGACGTTTATGTTTACAGTGAACTATTTTTACCCAGCAATGTTGTGGCCAAAAAAGAATAGTAATAGTTTTGGCACTGTTTGAAAGTGTTTGTATTTATATAGTCATCACTTATTTTACCTATTATTCCCAGTAGGACAATAAGTTAATCACGAGAGATTTTTACGATTAAATGTTACAAATTTGTGTCATATTAATGTGTCGAAAGTCGAAAAACAAAGATAAAATATATTCACAGTGAATATTTAAATTTTATTTTCAAAATGGGATGATTAAATTTAAATTAATAAGAAAAAAACTGTATAAAAAATAAGTTTTCGACGCATTTTTAACCACGAAGCTTCAGGCAACTGAATTGGTTGCATTACTTAATGGAGAAAAAAATTATTTTTCATTGAACTTTCGTTAGTTTCTGAAAATAAATTTTTCTTGCAATAAGCAATTATATTTTATCTACAAAGTTTTCACGTGACCAAATTTGTGTGGGTGGAAGAATAAAAAAAAATCAAAGCTAATATTTCAAAGAAATGTGATCAACAAACGAAATTATTTTAAAACCGATAAGTTTACTTGACAGGTATATAAGAAAGAGTCGAGAGAGATTTTGGTAAATTAGACGTGGGAGATTTAGATTGAGATTTACATTGAGTGTGTGAAAATTATGAAATCTCAATAAACCATTTTACTGAGAGTTTCATTATATGGACTAAACATTGTTGAAAGACGTTAAACGTTCTTAAAGTTTATGAAACGATCAGAATTTGTTCGTTAAGAGTTTAAGACAAGTAAAAACAAGATAACATTCTCTAAATGAAAACGCTTTTCATACAAAATGAAAGTAGTATTCGTTCACATCCTTTTACCTGGCAATAAACTTTTGTATATACATTTTTTATAATTAAACGATTAAATGTATTAAAAGTTTAAATTCGTTACTTATATAAATGATTAGTAATAATAATTAATAGGTATTAATTGTTCAAAATGATTTATACATAATGATTAAATAATTGAACATCAATGAACTTAAAAAACTGAATGTAACTATAATAAAATAAAAAATTTTATTTCAAAAGTTCGAAAGTAATAGACAATTCGACATTTTCTGCTAATACTTGAATAATAAAGCATAATGTGATGAGAGAATTTATATGACAAATACTTAGAGACTAGTAGTGTTACTATTAAAAATATCATGGAATGGTTATAAGTCTTACAATAGTAAAATATCATAATATACTTTAATAATCAGTTTTAAAGTAAGTACTTTTGATGTCATAAAATGAGGCGTTAGGAATGTAATAAAAAGAAAAAATTAGGATATAAATTTATACTCGGGCCAAATGTCTTTTATTTTATTATAAACGTCGAAGAATAGTTTTCTATGACTCGACAAAAAATGAATTAAAAACAAAAAATATTGGTGCAATTTTTTAATAATTTTATTAGTTACCTTAAACTTTATAAAAAGTTTTATTAAAACTTTATAAGAACTAATTTGGTAACATTTTACTAACATGACGATCAGTGGTGAGATGTAATGTTATTAACACTTCACCAAAACGTTAGTAAGCTTCTCTGTAGTTTTCAATATTTATACATGAAGTTGATGGAAACTATTTTAAGATTATATCGGATTAGTATTGGTGTAATTTTTTTTTCGTAATAATTCAAAATAAATTTTATTTTAAAAATGCCAAAAATTACTTATAAACAAAAGAGAAAAATGTTTACTAAATTTTACCATTGTTATTCGTATATCTGCTTAATATTTAAATTCTCATTAATTTTTGTAGGCCAAACATACTAGAAGAGAAGCCAAACATTCTAATGTTCGACAGTGTATATCATACGGTCGAGTATAATTTTGAGAACAATCAGTAATTATTAGCTATGTGCCAAATACGTATATAGTCCTCTAAATTTCTTTGATATAAAAAATAACAAGTAAACAAATTAACCCAGAGAAAAACCAATCGCCTATCATGACAAGCACAGACATATTAAGAATTCTACAATGAATGTAAAGCGTAAGCAATTGAATAAAAATAAAAGGACAAAAAATGGTTTATAAAGTGTTTTGGTAAAATATTGAGAGTTAAAATTTTTAATATAATTGATTAAATAATGTAATAATTTTCGAGCAATTTGTTCGACTTTAATTTAATTTAACTACATTGTAATTGGTTAAATAACTGATACTCATTACAATATCAAATTACTTAACTATAAAAATATAAAAATAAATAATAATCTCTATAAAAAAGGAGTATCTACATATTGCCTAAAAAAACAAAATACATCAACTAATTGTAATATACTGTTTTATGAGAGGAGCTATAAATGTTTAACCGTCCAAGAATTTTTATCCTAAAATTTTCTAACCTTCAATGTTTTATCAAAAAAATACTTTAGAAGTTATTTATTTTTTAATCATTATTTATATTCAATATACACTTGTTTATTTTTTTTTTTAATGAATTACGAAAATGATTCATTAACCAAAAGTTCGATGGAACTCTTCTACATCAATATAAATGAAAAAAAATCAATATTACCATTATCATTCAATTTCAGACATTATCTTCATAAAAAAGATAATTTCAACTAAAAAAATTGGATTCTTTTATAGTAATGTATAAGATTGTTTGTATTTGTTTTTACATCACGAATGACATAAATTTTTTTGTGATGCATTAAGTGAATGAATCAGAGTTTTTTTTTCAACCTTTAATTTAAAACTAATATTTTTCCTCGGAACCTATAAGGAATCATGTTAAAACAAACCAAATTGATAAGAATGTTTGACGAAGTATTTTTTTTTTCAATAAAACATTGACATACGGCGTCATTTCCACAGTGTATATCCCCTGGGAAAGCCGTTTTCATCAGGCCACAAAGCAGTAACACGATCCAGGCCATTGGGAAAATACTCGACTATATACTGGCTACTCAGTCTTTGTATTAGAGTACAAAATTCAGAGTATTCGTAAAATGCGTTCAATTACTTGTTTGTCTTATTTATTTTTTATTCGAAAGAGAAATCAAACGAAACACGTCTGAATGAAAGATAAAAACTGGAAAACTTTATTTTAAAGAATTCTATTAAAGATTTATTAAAAAAAAATATATCAAATTACAAGATGAAAATGGACGTATTTTAAGGCCATTAAATTGACCTCATATTAATCACAATCATTAAAAGTCGTTTTAATAGGCTGATGGTTTATAGTTAAAATTAAATAGAGTGATTCTGTAACAAAATTAATAATATAGTTTGGGGGAAAAACCATAATTTCCATTTATTTTTTAATGTAAATTAAACATACCACCCGCCTTATAAATTACTCTTGAATATAATTGTTTAGTTTAAATAAATTAATGACAGTCTAGTCTTTTTCCTGGGCTCAACAATTTACAACGGAAACAAATAAACATTAAATGTTCATCCCCTGCAGCAGTCTATGACAAATAATTACAATTGTTTATTATGTTTGAGATCAATATTGATTTAGGATAAAAAAATAATAATAAAAATAAGGGGTTTGTTGTAATATTAAAACTGAAAATGTCGAAACATAGATATATGCTTTTTTTTTAACATACCACATTACTGAATTGTGAACACAATGTTATGTTTATTCAAACAATGCAAATTATGTTAGTAGACATTATGAAGAACGATATCACCAATGTGCAGTCTGGAAGTGGTAAATCTTAACGATAAGTGTTTTGTCTAGTCAACTGACGGTTTTTTAATAATAAATGTTAACATCACCGATCAATTTTTATTAACTTGAGCAAATAAAAAAACACTGTTTTAAGTTGTAAAATTAAAAATATCTCACGTATAAGCAAACTATCATGTTTAATAATATTGCCTGATCCGTTTTTATAAAGAAAATGTTTGATGTTATGAATATTTTAACACATCAAGTAGCTAATTTAGACAATATCATGATGATACAATATACGAAAAAATTCTCCGTTAAAATCAACAAGTGCATTGCCACAATATGTCCAATAAACTTTTTACTAAACAAATCACAGATTAAATTAGCAAATATTTTGTACAGTTAATAAAAAAATTACTATTTATTTAATAAAAGTATAATAAATGATGCATATTGATAGAAATTTTGTTAATTTTACCAACCAGTGTTTTCATTATATTATTATCCTTTGATGTGATAATTCCTCACTCTGCTCGTTATCTTTTTAAACTTTCTGTTAGCCTTGAAAATAGCACATTCGTGTTAATGTTTCCATAATGTTCGGTAAATAAAGAAACAGGCTAATTATTACAAACAACGAGAACAATAGAAACCCGTGTCCTTATTACTGAACACACTATACATTTTAATGCGTTTCCATTTGTAACGACTAAAAATTTATTTTTTGACAACACGTTGTTGAAGTCCAAAGTTACCGTTCGAAACACTCTCCGTTTAAGCCAACCGCAATTTATTCGATCAACCCAACAAACTAGTGGGTGTAGGTGATGAGAGGGAGAGGCCGACTAAAAGACCGGGAAAGGGTCGGAGGGGCAAAGCAAGATCGGATAACGAAATACAAGCTCGTTAGCAACAACTTTGTTGCGACGAGCTTTGCACGTTTAGGCTATGAATATAATTATTCGTACAACATTTCCGGCATTCCTTTTAACTAGGTCACCTGATTTGGCGCCCTGTAGTCCCTACACTTGTCGCAATGACACGATTTGTGCATCAACGCACCATGTCTATTGTAATAGTTATATAAAATTATATTGTTTCAACTTTGTGTAACAATTGTATGGCGACTTCAAATAGCTGATGAGAAATTATATTTTGCTTGTCAGCAGTCGCTGTTCGCTTTTGTTCGTCTTTTATACAGAGGCATTTTTTATTTGTTTTCGGAGAAAATAATACATCAATTTCCTTTGCTTTACTACAAAATTTTCGTGACCCACGTGAATGTGTTATTAATCATTCGATGTTTTTACCATGTTAATTGCTCACTGTAATCGTCATAATCTGAGTCAAAAAGGGTGTAGTAATGTAAAAAAACTGCCTATTTATAACTGCACTATTGGGATTTCTATCGTTTTTATTACAGTAAAATGTTTAACCTGTTATAGAGGTACAATTTTCATATCTACTAATATATGATTTTAGTTTACATCAGGTAAATCTGTTCTCTTGATTATCGTTTGGTATTTTATTTAAATCCACCCCTTTAGCTACCCCTCATAAAATTATGTTTTTGTATAATTTTAGGAATAAACATAGGAAGGGCAATTTAACGACTAGCGATAAACCAATAAACAAATATGTTTATAACATTTTCATACAGAGACAATGGCTGCATATCATATTCGATAATTTATAACTACTCTTATTTTTTAATTGAATTTATAATATACAGGGTGTTCAGTAAATAAGGAAACGAATTTCTATTGTACTCATTGTTTGTAACAATTTAACTGTTTCCTAACTTACTGAACATTCTGTATAATTTTTTATGCATAAAAAACCCAACGAGTAAGACACGCATACATTTTTTGGAATACAACTATTTATTTGACAGTAAAAATTAAGCTATTTTGAAAAAAAAAATGCATATATATATATATATAATGTATATATATATATATCACATTTTTATGTAGGTAATTTCATTCAGAGTGTAATACTTCAAATAATAATTTATATTTAAAGATTATAGTTTATTATAGCTTTTTAAATATGAGTTTTATTCAACAATAAAATTTTAATGTTTTTTTACTTATTTGGGATTTGGATTATATGTCATTGTTAAGTAGATAACAAATACACTTATCTAAAAAAAAATCAACCCGTTTTAATTGTCAAAAAAAGTAAAAATTTAGTTTTAAGTGAAATCAATAAACTTTTAAGAGTAAAATACTAAAGACATTTTTATTTGAATATGTAATGATAAATTCAATCCAAAAGTGAAATAAACGTTAATATATAATAGTTGAAAAAAAAATCGTACATGTATATATTCTGTTTCAGATTTTTTATTTGTAAAATTGAGAAAAAATTGAAAATATTATTTTAGAGTTTCATTTTAACTTTTACTATTTTGCGTGTAATTCTATTAAATTCTGCTATATGTAAAAAATATTTAAATATAAAATATATTGGTATATTCGTGAATAATACTATTGTGTTGAACGATTTTTTATTTGTAATATTGTATTTTTATGAAATCATAGAGTAAAGAAAATTTGAACTAGAGAAAGAAGCACTAAAACAATAAATTAAAGAAATAAAAGCATAAATCATACTTATGAACACATAAAGAAAAATAAATAAAACAAAACCAATAAGTATATGTTTTAATTGTTGTGTCCTATAAAGAATATAAGTTTTTGTATTTTATTCATCATTAACATGATTGATTTATTGTTGACCACTAGATTTCTTCAGAAAATAATAATAATTCATAATACTTTATTTTGCTTATTTAAGTTTTTATTTATTTCTCGATTTTCGAGTGATTAAATATTTTTTAGATCTATCCTTTATCCAACAACTAGGTAAAATCGCGTTAAGTATATAAAAAAAAACCCTTAAATAGACCGTATAAGAATCATAACAAGAGATAACAGGATATTATCTATCTTAAAAAAAAAAAAAATTATCTAAAACAATTTTAAGTATAGTAAGTCAAATAAATAAAACTCTATTTTTTAATGTATTTTTATACATTGATTATAATAACGGTAGTAGATTGCACAATCACAGAATTAATTAAAAGAATTTTATAAAAGCAAGTGTTTGTTACATTATGTTTAATAGATTCAAAAGTTAATTAGCATAAAAGTAAGCCCATAACAGCAAAGAATATTTGTTTGCATCCATCATAAAACTTATTCAACTGTATAGTATGAAAACGTCAAATCATATTTTTCACTTGAAAAAGATTTTCCCTACATTTGTGTACACATCTCATTAAGTTTATAGACATTAAACTAGCAATAATAATTTTCAAGTCTACTCAAAATATCTTGTTCAATTAAAAAAAAAAAAATTATTTAAAAAAATTTCTTAATTCATTTAAATAGTGTAACAAATAATCAAGCAGTGTTAATACGATTATACAAGATTAAGAATCTTATAATAACAATACCTAATAAATGTGTTATCGTTAATTTTTAGTAATAGGCACTGAAATTATATGATTCTGGCTAAAAAATATTTCTAAGATACATTTTGCTGATTGGCAACGTAACTATTCAAAAATCAACTGTAGAACAGTTGGAAAATTTACTGTCACTTTGTGATTTTTCGTTGTTGAAGTATATTAAATTGCGTACTTAATTTTTTTTTACTATAAAATCTTCAGCTGTTATAATTTGTATGTCGCTATGGATTTCGTATCAAAATCGTCCAGGTTTGAATATAACTACGAGGAAATGTTGGCTTTGTCTTGTGATTGTAATTTCTGCGGCAGAAAAATGCCTACAGAAGCTTCATTGAGGAATCACATCGAGTATAAACATTGTAGATCTCAGTACACGGATGCACTTAGTTTTGCAACTTCCGGGGGGTTGAGTGATATGTCCTCGGGATCAAAAGTCAGTGGTCCAGTGGAAACGTTGGAAAAAACGTTTGCTTGTAATTATTGCGGTATGTCTTTCATAACGGAGACACAACTTTGGGAACACGTCGAATCAGATCACCGCAATCCTCGAGAAACACTGAAATGTAAGATACCAGGTTGTGGTGGTGTCTTCTACGATCCAGTATCCATTCAGGATCATATCCGTTATCACTTGATACGCAATTTAATGTGCCAAACTTGTGGTGAATATTTCATGTCGCGCTCTTCATTGCGCATACACAAGGCGAATAATCACAAAAGTTCGGACAAACACATATGCAATGCTTGCTGTCAAATTTATGACACTCTTAAGGCGTTGCAACATCATCGGTGTTTTATGCATCGCATAGCTCTGAAATCGGTGCCTCGCGTTATAGATACGCATCAACGTGTAAAACGTAAGATTAAAGGACCACGGTGGCAAAGAAAGCAACAAATAATCGCATTTTTAGCGAAGATCAATAACAACTCAAAAGTTGTTACTAAACAGATCGACGACAAAGGAGTCGTAAACACTCAATTGTCTGGAAAATCGGATATTCAGCCCGGACTTAAATCCGAACAGTTTCAATTTCTGCCACCGCCGGCCATTAAAAATATCGCTTGTAGTTCATGTGATGAAAAGTTTGAGAGCACAAATGCTCTTCAGCAACATTTGCATGAAGTGCTTGACTTTTGCGGCAACACCATGTTGGTTTCTTCAAAAATCACTAGACTCGTTGCATAGACCAACAAAAATCCATTTATGTTTTGATATCTTCCTTTTGAGTATACAATAATGCTCGAGATTTGCTATTTAATTTTTTTTAAATAACTTATTTAAATGTTTCAACTAGTTATTTTCGCGATTTACAGTTATTTTAATATGTTTTATAATCACTTTAATTCTTTTGTTCATTGTATTATTGAATATGTTCAATTTTTTCTTATAAATGGTAAAAATTTTAAGACATTTTTGCAATGCTATGTATTTTTATTAAGATTGGTAATTCTATATTAAATTTATTACAAAAAACTAATTTTTAAAGTCTTTTTAGTATGATTTTGAATAAAATAAAAAAAGAAAACGTTCTTAAGACTTATATTAAAATTAAAATTGTAAAACTCCAAATTTTATTGAAAAAACCTAAAATATCAGTGTTTTATCAAACCCAAAAACCCACTAGATTTCTATCAACCTATTGCCCGGTTAGTTTTTTCTAAAATAACCGGCTTCAATAATAATTATATTCATTGCTTAAACAATTATTATTTTTTATATTGATAGACGTAATAGTCTTTAAACTTGCATCCGTAATAAAATATTGTATTTTATAAATTTTCATATTTTTAAATACCAATTACAATTAATATAATAAGCAAATTTTTTATTTTCTAATGGAAACTCCAATTTATTTATACCAGCAAATGTATTCATTTGATTAAACAGTTTTATTTTATTTATATCTTTATAATAGTTGAAAATGTATTAGTGCTAATCATATATTTATTATATTAATAATAAAGATTCTTTGTTGACTTGCTTTAAATCTTTATCCTATTATCATATTTGTATAAATTGGAAGCATTTATAGATTTATGACATGATAATATCTTTTAAAAATAAGTACGTTTTTCTGATTGCCTCAAAACTTAAAATATGTGCATTTAAAGTTTAGAGACACTCGTTGAAAATCAAATAATATAAAAACATTTTTTTAATGTTTTATATTATTTTATTTTATTCAAAATATTTATTTTTAAATGAATAAATTTAATAGTAATATTATTAATTATAAATCAGATAAAATAATTAAAAAAAGAATTGGGGTTGTCAGTTAAATAGAAAATTGATATGAATTTATGGTACACGAGATGATAACAGAAAATTAATTTTTCGTATTAAGCAACTCAATAAAAAACCATTATTGTTAGAAAAATCAAAGAATAATTAGTTCTAATATTTTCGAAATATTCCTTAAAATGTAGTTTAGAAATCTCCCTGCCTAGTTTGTTAAAAATGTCCTGAATGTTATTTTTTGGAGAGGTATTTAACTTATGAATTCCGTGAGAAAAGAAAGGAAAATGGCAGCATATTTTCATTGAATAATTTTGAAGAATAAAATTTATTTACAATTCCATAAGACTTTATTTATTTTAGTTTAATATCATTATATTATACTACTTTATTTACTTTATTAAAAGTGTCTTAAATTAAAAATCTATAACTTTATATTATCATAATTAACTTGATACTTGTCCTTTCTTACGATCGGTATGTTTTTATTTAACTCTATGTAGTTAAATGTTTAGAATTTTATTAATGATGACCGAAGAATAATAAAATATGTACAACGAAATTTTTCTTTTAAAGTTTAAATGATTATTCTTAAATTAATAATATAGTATTAAAGAAATGTATGCACTTATAATTATATTTTTAACGATACTAACCAATAAAGTGAACTATGAATAAAAATAGGTCTAAGAAATCAATTATTCCTATTTTTTAATTTGTTACAAATCTGCTACTTCGTGCATGGTAGGGATTTTATTATTTTAGTAATAAGTATTTACTACAGTATAATATCATAGTAATTCAGACAATTAATGAGTGTAATCTGGTGACCTAACGAATTGGGGTTCTATCAACAATTATTTTTCAAATCTTGTGTAGTAGAAATATTACTCATTTTTTTTTTTTTTTTGATTTGTGGAATTTTTTACTTTGACTCAAATAAACTTATGAAAAATAGTTATTGATAATAATATTTGACAGCGCATGTCCTTTATTAATTAATCACGAGAAAAATTTTTTATTGTAAAAGGAGTTTTTATGATTATTGGCAATACAAAGTGACCCGTTGACTATGTCTTACGGAATATTTTCAAGTATAGGATAAAATTTAATTTTTTTTTCAGAAGTTATGATCATTTTACATACTTAAATTAACAGAAAAAAATATAGCTCTATCCCCTCTTCTTTTTTCTTACAATTGTATCACCTTTAGTTTTATTAACGGAAACATACATGTTTTCCTTACAAACTAATAAGAAAACGACTGGTCGATAGTATCTTTAGAACCAGTATTTTGGAAATTATTAAAATTTCTATACCATGACGGGAGACGTAATGTAATTCACAAATAGTTTGAGATGAAAACAAACACACTCCCACTTTACGTTCAGTCTTTTCATTAAACTTCCAAAATACTGGTTCAAAAACAGTGTTTAAAACGTAACAGCTAAGTTCAAAGTTGTTGTCGACCAATCGTACTTCAAAAATTTAAATGATAAAATTTAGAGGAAAAATTTACTAATAGAACTAGGACAGTTCTATATTTTTTATGTTAATTTAAATATTTAAAATACTAATTAAGTTAGTTACTTCTGGAAAGAAGTTAGTGAGAGACATAATCAGTGAATCATTGAATATAATTTTTTTAGTAGCATATTTGAAAAATTCACACACTTCATTGATCATCATACTTTTCTTCTCTCTAATATTAATTTAAGAAACTATATGAATTTCATAATGCATAAATGGATACATTATTGAAATATATTAGAGAACTGTGAAAAAATGTGCACGGAAGTCAAATATATTTGCGCCCCAAACTAATGAACGCGGTATCACTGAAATAAATAAAATTAGGGTCAGAACTTCTATTACTCATACTTAATTCATTCACATAATACACAGCAAATTACATTTAATATGTTTATTTTTATACATTTTTGTTACTGTCAAACTCAGAATACTATAATTTGTGTCTTCTGTTAGCTAATTGTAAAAAAATCAATTTTTATACATGTAAAATAAAATAAATACCATCTCAATAGAATACAATGGTTTTTTTTAACCTAAAATTTTATCTTTAAACTTGAGTCTTCTTCTTTTTCCTTGTCTTTATCCCACCTACTTAAGGTCGGCCATTCTTACCTTTAAACTTAGGTAATTATTTATTTTTAAATACATAAATACTTTAAATAGAATTATTATAATTACAATTTAGTAGTTATAAAAATTTAATTATTCAGATTTATGTATACCTGCAGATCGAAAAGGCTAATAACAATGGCAATTGTAAATAGAAAAAATTCATATGGACTGATCATTTAGCCATTTGCTTGTATAAAGATATAATAAAACGTTTACTTCAATTATTGTGTCGAGAACGCAATTTATGTCGATACTGTGTGTACGCGCTTCTCTTTTTATCAATGTTTCAACAAAGGATTTTTGTTTACGTACATAAAACAGCAGGCGATTGTTAGAGAGTACAAATTGCCTTTGCTAAAAATGCTATCAACCTGTAAACAACGCTCGAGTCCCTGAGGTATTTATCTAGCCAACACTATTGTAGAAATATGATTTAAAAGCTCCTAGACGTGAATTCAATACAACTGTGGTTTGTGAAAAAATATGTGTTTAAAAAATACCATTAAATACATGTTTTATTATTTTAATTTTGAAATAATTAGTAATAAAATTGTTTTTATAACTTATGACATCGAGTAAATTAAAATTTTTTTTTTTTGATTAAACATTGTTTATAAACTCGTTTATTTATTTTAACCTCAAAAATAAGATTTAAAATATTTCCTTAGTGCAAGTTGATGACATTGTATCCCGACGCTTCGGGATCAATTCTCATATAACCTCAAAACTTGTCGCACTATTTCTACAGACTGCTGTTTAAAAATTATAATAGTAATTAAAGATAATTGTTGAATTTAATAATACTATGTATTACAAATAAAATATTTGACAAAAATTGCATTTAGTATACTTATCATGATTATGACTATAAATGTTTAAAATAAGAAATACAATGCTAAAAAATAAGATTTGATTAATTTCAAAATAAATTGAATTAAATAAAACAAAAAATATATTAACTTAATTTACCTGAAATTCAAGTTTGTATAGCACTGGATATTTTCGTCTTTGGTCGCAGTGTTTGACAAAACATTCTTTAGGAATTTTCTTATCACCTGATATTACTCCATTTGGTCCCACCGCTATAAAAGAAAATCAAACATTGTATTCAATTAATAAATAACTCTAATGAATTACTTGATGGAGTAAGCTATTCGAGAAAAAACTAAAATTATTTTGTTTGTGAAAAGAACAAATTGTATTCTCTATTTGAAAATTAACACAAACCTCTTTATTTTATAATTTGAAAATTTTCAAAAAAAAAAAAAAAAAATGACATTTGGCGTTAGTTTATGGTATAATTTATTTCACTTTTTGTAACAGGAAATGAAGGTACACAATAGTGGAATACTTTGAAAACGTTTGTACTTTAGGTAATTCTTAAGGATTTAAATTAATGAAACTTTGTTCCTGAACCGTAATTAATTCATAAATTAAAAGCTAGATAAAACAACAAAATGACAAATAATTTAAAATTCTTAATGTTAACAAATTTTTGTCAACTATTTCAACTGTAGATATTTATCTCATATTAAGAAGTAAATTACACGCAGTACTTACATAGTTGTAATTAAAGTTCCCTAATTTTATAATTAAATAGCATACCGAAGTCAAACATTTTAACTTATACGTAATCTAATTGCATTATCGTCCAAGATTTATTAAGTTACTTATTCTGGATAAAATTTCAAGACACTTCAGTAAATTAGACGATGATAAAGTAGCATACTTGTTTCTTATTATTTAATTTTCAACATTTCGACACTCATATTTTCTTAATTGCTTAATAATATATATGACGTGAACAAAAACTAATAATTTGCAATTTTATTAGTTTTTGTTAACTTTTTTTTTTTTTGATAACTAAATGATTAAGATTTTATCTGCGACTAGTAGAAAGAAGAACTGTTATATATCATATAACCGTTTTAATGGTAAAATTATAAAAACATGACAAAATATGTCACAAGTACTTGTTAACATTGTAAAATAACGCTAAAGAAATTCTTCGGCGTTAATTCTATATCATAACTGCCTCTGATGTATTTTATAAAAATGCTGCTGTACATAAATGAAATTTTCAGTTTTGATGCTAACTAAAGTATTAAAAATGAGCTTCACAAGAAAAAAACTAATTTTTTATTTTTCTAGTTAAAAAAAAAAGGAAATATACAATTTCCTAATTTCCATAGTTTACCTGCAGTACCCTAGAACTGATTTTTTAGGTTAGTTGCCACATAAATAAATAAAAAAAGGACAGCAAAAATATCTCAATTAACTTATTGTGTATACGAAAATCCAATATCATTGTAAATTCAATTATTCAATGTTAAAACTTTGATGCATAATTATTTTGAGTATTGATTCTACCACTATTCTATAAAGCATGAGTTATTAATTATAAATATAAGATTTATAATGTTTATGAAAAATATTTAAATAGTAACAGTAATGATATTTTAACCAACACAGAACTTTTTACTACATAACTATAATTAATGTCAGTCACACGGCTAGAATTAAAGTCTAGAAATTTAAATGACAATGCAATTGATAAAAAAATTTGAATGTTAATATATAATTTATGAATAATTCAAGTGAAATAATTATTGATAGTAAAATTAACGACATATTTTATTTTGCCTTTAATTTGTTCATTTAAATTTATTAAGCTTGATTACTCAAATATTTAATTTCGAGTTGAAAATAGTCCAGTTGTAGGGCCATTCTTTGAAGAAAGTCAATTTCTCATTAAAAGCCAATGTATAATAATCAAACAAATGTAATAAAAATTAATTTTTATTCAATGAAAAAGACATTTAATATTTCATACTTAATTATTTAAAATACAAAAGAAATCCGATTTTAACAAGCTCTCTCTTGTCATCATAATCAGATACAACAAAGATTCTTACTTGACAAAACATTCTTTCTTATTGAATTAATATATATATATATTAATTTTAATTGATTATAAAATTATATACTTTGTATATGATTTTCTTTTTCTAATTTTTTTATTTAGATACATAAATTCCTTATTTCTAAATTATTTAAATTAAAAGTTCTGTCATAGTAATTTTTATATAAAGTGAAATAGGTTTGAGTTGTCAGGAAATATATCACGAGTGATGTAGTGAAATTATCGGTAGATTATAAAATTTCCCCATTCTAGTGAAATCTGAAAGGACGCCTCTGCAATTGCCCATATTAAAAACTTCTTATGATAGTGAATTATATGTTGAACCTTTTTAACATTAAACTTAAAAGTGTAGTAACGTTAAAACATTAAACATAAATATTGTATAACGTTTAAATATTGAATAACGTTAAATTCATTTAGGAGATGACGTTATAATGTATTTAAATGAAAAACAAAAAAAAATTAAATTTAATCTCCGAGTTTTAGAATAAAAAATTTCTCATTACACGTGATTACATGATTATTTTAATAAATAACTTTTATCATTAAAAAATATTTTAAATATATTATAACAATATAATATAGTATAAATAGTATATTTATTTCAAAAAAACAATTTTAAATATTAACAATAAAATTAAATAATATTTTTCCTTATGTGTCGTGTAAAAATAACTTTTAAGTAATGGAAACACTCCGTTCAAAATAAGTCATAATCCTTTTTTTATTACGTATGACCTAGTTATTGTTATCTATTATATATTATGTGTTCCTAATAATATATATATGACTTTCGATTGATTTCACAATTCATACAACAGTTTTAAGATTTTTAATAATATTTTCAAATTTACAATCAAATGCACGTTTATTGTTTCAAGGCAATAATACGGTTAATAGTTTTGTATACAAAAAAAAATGATTTCATTATATTTGCCTTATTTTAGTTATTCTTATATCTATAATAATCAACCCCTTTACTTTTATTTAATCACACATCTAAAATAAATTAACATTCCTTAAATATTTTCACGTCTGATATTTTTCTTTATGTTACTGGTGGTAATTATTTACTACCAGTAACATAAATTTTTTACAGTAACATTTATCATTTAATTCAAATACTAATAATCGAATTATTAAGTAATATCAACAATACAGTTTTTGTAGCTGAGAGTTATAGAGATAAAAGCAAGATCTATAAATAATATAATTGATTAATAAATAATTAAATAATTGATACAAATTTTATCTGGTTCTAGTTTATTCGGATTAACTTAAAATTTATAAATGCATGTAATTTCGGTCTCTTGATTTAAACTTGGCCCAGTGTATTTGTGTATCGAAGTAAGTATGATATAAGTTTTGTTGATCTTATTAAACAAGAATATCTATACTTGGTTTATTTAAGAATTCATCAATTATTTTTGTCTAGTTGACTAACCAATAAAAAATCTTATAAAATTGGTTAAACATGTAATTTCGATGATTTAAACTGATATTAAAAAAAAATTCAGAACTTTTAAATTAGTTGTTTCATTTTTTTATGTATGTATTAAATAAAATATATCATCGTGTAGCAAAGCCCACTCACTTAAATAAT
The DNA here is from genome assembly GCF_025091365.1 of Daktulosphaira vitifoliae. NCBI lineage: Eukaryota > Metazoa > Arthropoda > Insecta > Hemiptera > Phylloxeridae > Daktulosphaira > Daktulosphaira vitifoliae. The sequence continues at coordinate 6,515,032 of NW_026099575.1, forward strand.
TTAAAAAATATTTGATAATATGATTTTATTTGAAGAATCACACTTTAAAGTTCTTACCCTTTCTATTAAATAAGCAATTGTGACCTTTATTAATTTTTTTATTTAAAAAGAACTAGAAAGTTAAATATTAATTAATTTAAATATTTTAGCATAAATACAGGTAATCTGAAAGTTTTTTGCTATAAATAATTATTATTTAATAGATGAATAATATACAATTCATTTTATTACTATTAAAAGAAAAAAACTCTCTCCACTTCACCTTGTTAAAATTTCTGGAGCAAAAAATTCCTTTACAAATTAATATTGGGAAGAAACATTTACAAAACAAAATTTATCTGAGCATTTTTTATTTAAAATGTTGTCCGTTTTAATATTACACTAAGTTTTATGTATTTTCTGATGTTATAATTTTAAACCTAAAATCTATTTAGTAAAAAATTAAGCTTTGTGATATTGACAATTTTTATTTTAATATTTTATTATTTAAAATTTCATTATATTTACAAATTTTATTTCTTACTATTTGTACCCTTTCACTATTGGATACTTGTTTGGAGGTTTCTTCAACTTATTCAAGCTTACTTTCAAATTTAACTCATGATCTTATTACTGAATATATTTATTTTATATACGTTATATGTCGTTGGAATTTTTAATCTTCTCATCATTTTTTAATAAATTCGATATGAATAAACTATTTTTGTAACCCATAAATTGTTAGTATAGCGTACATATTATTTATGGCTTATATGAAGATTAAGAAAATATGAAGTTTTTCTTAATCAGTCATAAAAGCAACCTTCATCGAATTATTATAATTTATATACTAAGTGTTATTTTAAATCTCACTACAATGAGAATTTAAAACTGTATAGTAATACAAAGTTCATTCTGAGGTAAGGTATTCTGTATAAAATATTTTAAAAAGTGGTTAATTAAAATCTTTTAAATTCGGCTCTTAGAGTAATATCGTTAAATATTTCTTATTTTTTATGACTCCTATATCAAACACTCTCGAGACCAACCATTTTTCCTATGAAATATTTTTATATCTTACAAGAAGTGTATCAATTATTATTTTTACTGGAAAAGTTAATAAATGCAGCTGAAATTAAAGTAAATTATTCTTAATGAAGTACACCAAAATATTTTATACAGTGTATAATTTTATTATTTATTGACTTTGTAAATATCATAAAAGTATCGTTATATTTTATAATATTTCCAGGAAAACTATGCATTTTTTTAAAGAGTTTATGAAGAACTAAGAGATGATGTAATAATGAATGCTAATAAAAAGAGATCTTTGAAATTTATCTAGATTTTAAGCATACTCTTCTTAAGTATGATATTGTATTTTACAGTAATCGCACATATTTAAAGTACCATACTTATCCACTTAATTAATTTTTGTTATCAAACAAGTAGATAGACAACAATGTACCAAAATGTAATTAATTATAAAAAATTATATTTGTGGTCATAATTTATTGTTCATAAGTTTAAGAGGTAAAACTTTTGTGAAATATATCTTAAACAATATAGTACTTTAAATAACTTTCTAGAGAAAAAAATCGTTGGGTACTAATACCATTTCAATTAAGTAAATTAACTTAGTCATCGTACAATATAAGATTAATGGATAAAATCAATACTGCAAGTTTTTGATGACTATAATGAAATATTAATGATGATAAAGCCTTATAAAGATAAATTTCATTTGCTGGACTTTAGAGGATATCGGAATAACGTTTTACAAAGTTAAAATAAATGTTGTTTGCTCAGCAAAAGATTCGCTTAGGTCGTTAAATTTCATATACCTTTATCTTTCGTTTGTCGTTTTAAGTAAGTTATTATTGTATTAGCGGCTCTCGGGAGTATGTCATTGGTTATAAGAGGTTTTAAAAGTTACTTAATAATGTGTGCAAAAACAATCAAAGTTTTACTGACTTTATTTCTTAAAATCATGTCCATACTTTGAAGAAAAATAATATCATAGATATAAAATAAAACTCTTATTAGATTACTTCTCTTTTCAACATTTTTTTGAAAACTATATTTAAATCAATTATCACGTATACAGTCTTCTAGTAGAAAAAAATGTAATTCTTCTTCTTTAATTTTAAAAGAATAAAATAATATAAGTTCTTAAATGTAGGGGTTTGTAGAGGGTTGAATATGAGAAAAATATCACTTTTGAGATCAGCCGTCATTCAAAATAATATGGTAGCTTACTTTGGTAGATTTAAATTAAATTTTTGTCAGTATAATTTAGTTATCAAGTTTTTTTTTCATCTATTTCGATACATTATCATATGATCATATCGATAATTAATAGATATATAGATAAATAGATTAATAGATAAATGTATATTTTATACACAATGTAGATAAAATAACCAAATACATAGGTAGGCCAGTAGATTATCCAGTGAATTGTTGAATACATTGTTTTAACAAATAATTAATATTTTTAAATTTACATAGATAATGAGTAGCAGTCTTTTAAACATGATGTTTAAGGTAGTATTTATTGAGGTGAGAAACCCATATGAAAAAAATCTGATGACTAAAAAATAAACCACAGTAGTATATTTTAGTAATATCCCACTATTCAAAATTGCTAGATACGCTACTGGTACAATGTATTACAATGAGAATGATAAAAATTTTCAATAAACTGCAAAATGTAAATAAATAACATTTTTCAATCAACTGTAAAAGTATTTGATTTAACTATGATTTAAATTCTGAATTTATATTATTGAAATAGGTTTTAAGATTTATTTGGTAAATTATAATTAGGGATTAAAGAATTTCATATATTCCTATTTGGATGAAAATAATATAGAGAATGTAAGTCATGATATGATTTTTAAAAAAAGATTATCAAATAATAGAAATACTATTATTATATAACCCAAATAAACTTATCATACATCACAATTTATTTAGTTACTTTTTATAAATATAACTGCTCAACATATTAGTTTATATAATCAATATATAATATGTTACTTGTAATTTTTATTGAACATTACAAATTTTGTATCAATTTCTATTTTTTTTTTTTTGTTTATGCAGAGAAGTTTTAGAATTTTTTTTTTGAAATTTTTTTATTAAAATGTAAAATAAATAAAATATTTCTTAAATAGTCTTAAACGATAAATATTTGGCGTGTATCAAAGGAAGTCTCTAACAAGCTCAAAATTGATTTCAAACACTTTGTATTTAAATACGATCCAATCAGACAATATACGCGTTCTACCGAAAGAACTCCCAAAAATAATAGTCATGGTATATTAACGAACATATTTATATTAATTATAAATTCATTTTGAATAAAATTTTTAAAAAATCTACAAGTTCGTTAATACTTAAGGACAAATTTTAGATAACGAAATTTGAAATTCAAATATTCATTCATAGAAAATATTTATTTATTCACTTGTTCTATACATAAATGTTTATTTTGTTTTGTAAATTAAGAGTACATAGAATGAAATATTATTGAAAATTATGGTTGTTTAAATGAATAAATTTGTTATTAAAAATATTAAAATACTTTCTTATGCTTGGTAAAATTTACAATACTGCTAAGGACTAAAACGACTTCTAATTAAAATCAAGCATGACGTTGATGACTAATTGGTATTTAAATTATGGCTTATTAAAAATGTGAAATAAATTAAAGAAAAAAATTTAATCTTTGAAGAAAGATAAGTAATTTTGCTAAAAAATATTTTGCGTTTATTTCTTAACAAAAATAAAATAAAAAGGTATAATAAAATTATTTATAATATAATAAAATTGAATCGACGCCATTTTGTTAGACTTTGTTGCTCATTTCATCGGCTATAGAGGACCAGGTTTTATATATTTTTAAGAAAAACATTATTTAAATTTGTATTTGGTAAATGAATACTTTACGTTTATAACAATTCTCTACTTATATGTTAATTTCATAATCATATAAAAATGTTTCCTTTACATAATCAAGAGTCATTATTTGTAAGGATTTTTAAAGAAATATCAACGTATGTTTTGTAAGAAAATACTCTTAAGTATACAATTTCTGTGTCTTTAATCTCTCGATTAATTCTCCAGTCATTAAAGTTTCAGAATTTAATTCAGTATGTAAGTAGGTATAGAACAAACATCATACCAAGGCATTAATGAGAAAAAGTTCAAAATATTTGAGATGAACAAATAAATGTTGTCATAGTGTTAGTATATAATTAAATTCAAAGTACTAAAATACTAAAATAAATAATTAATATAAGTTTTTTAAGTAGAACATGAAATTGAATTTAAATAATTTTGTAATGATCATTTTTCAGTTCAATCTTTTGCTCTATAAAATATAATATTAATAATTTAATTAATTTTGATTGTTCAGTATTAATGTATAGTCAAACAAGAATTTTATAATAAAGAGTATAGATAATTTTTCAATTTGAATTTAAAATATGAATGATTAGGATTGAATAACTTATTACAATATATTTAAATATAATTACAATTCTAGCTATTTATAAAATATTTTATTAGATTGGTTTATAATTGATTTCAGTATATGTCTTTTATTATTTTAACCATATTCTAGTTATCAAATATTTTGTTCATTGATTATTTGATGAGTTACATTAAAAACAATTTAATACCAATAAAAAAAATTAATAAAGTAAAACTTTTCAGATAACTATCAAAATGAAAAGTGTTTTATATTATTACTAGTTTAAGTACACATAATACTATTAAAGTTATTGAACCTGTCAAAATACGACAAATCATTTTATGCATAATCCAAAACATGTCAAAAACTTTATGAAAATATAGAATTTTTAGGTTTTGAAGTTTATATGAGTAATTTCATTATATGAACCTTGTTAAAATTTGTTTTTTGAGCGAAAGTCAAAGTTTGACACTTAGTATTAATCCAGTAAAACTTTTAAAATGATGTAGGATAGTGTTAAGTTATTTTTAAATCAAATATTTCTTTTGCATACAAGGTTACGATGTGTAACAAATTTATATCTTTCGTTATTATGTGATATAACAAAACAAAATTCATTTTATTTAGTGTTTAATTATAAACATTTTATTTTAGTAATTTAACACTAATATATATCAACCCGGTGTTTTCATTTATTTTATCGAGTAGATTTAATTAAAGCATTTTACTTTTTTAAACATTTGATTAATTTTCTGATTTAATATTTAAAAAAAGCGTTTTCTAAAGTGTGGGTTTAAAGAGTGGGTGTTTTTAATCCTGTTCAAATTTTTAGAATTAAATAATTCATTACGGTAGGTAATGTTAAATTAAAAACTATAATCTGTTTGAAACGTAGTATTTAATTATGTTTCTGTAATAATATAAATCTTTAAGTAATATTTAAGTTTATTTTTTTATAAAAATTCTTTTTGATTATAATCAAAAATGTATTTTTATTTCGCACAATATTTCAAGCACAAAGAACTTTTTATATTAAGAATGAGTATTATCTATATTATTACAGTATTATTTTTATCAAATCGGTTACAATATAAATATGGTACGAAATAAACTAAAACACTCCTCATGTAAAAATACTTATTTTATATGCAACTCCGCAGTTCTCAATTACACATTAACTGATTTTTTATAAATAATTGTAAGTCATTACATCATGACGAACCATAGACAATACACCATGCACATCGATACCTTACAATAATATTAATAACATTGAATTGTTAATAAAAATGTATTATTCAACGATCTTATTGAACATTATGAATAATGTATTCTTTTATAGCATACACTTGAAATCGCTCTGATAAAGGTAAATGGCGAGTGTGCCAAATTTCTGAAAAAGTCGCAACCCATCTGTTGCTACTATTTATCCACCCACATTGACACGAGCACACTCGTATAGCTGAGCCAAAAACTATTAATTCACACGTTAAAATATTATCTCGTGAAACTAAATAACTCACAAATAAATAGCTAATGAATTACTTAAAAGCTGCATACTCTAACAACTTATTAATTTAATGTATTAATTTCAATGTTTTATATATTTTCGAGTATACTATAGTAAAATGAAATTTTCTTCCTATTTAATCATAGTAGTAGTCAACTGAATTGAATTGAAATAAAAGCTATTCGCTTCTACAAAAAAAATATGTAAAATATATTTCAATGTACTTAATTCTTTGTTTTTTTTTTTTAATCAAACTAATTTAAAGCGAATTATATGTTTTATTTAAAAATAAATTATTTTAGATAATAAAAATATTTATTTATTTTATTGTTGCAACTGCTAATTTTTGTAAACTAAAATAATCATCGACTAGACCTGTCATGGGGTAATGTGGAAAAGGAATAAAATGGAAAGAGTGCTTAGTCAACACAGTCATACATTTTAACTGTCGAGAAAGATAACGTGTTGGCATTATAATAAGTTGGTAGAGATTTTATAATTGTTTTGTTACAAATCAAATTACAGAAGAAATGTGTAAACATCATCCTTTATTGTAAAGTATTTTATTTGACAGTTGTACTAGTAATTAATCTTAAAGTACAGTTCACTAGAATCACCGAAAACACTATTTAAAAGACCTAATAAAAATATCTTAAATTTAATAATTTTATATCTACAGGTTCCTTGATTTATTGTTAAGTTTATTATGGTTACCTTGAGGAAGAAGAAAACTTTTCTAGGTTTTATTACAACGGTAACTGTTGAAACTTTTTTGCGAAGTTGGATTCTTTTCAAATTCCTTAGAAAAGGAAGAATTATAAGACTTATATTGTGAACTTTTTGTGAGTTTTAGAGAATATTGTTGGTAAATGATTATTCGTGTGCGAGTACTACTCTTTTAACGCAGTTTAAAATGTGACACGTGCTAGTTATATCGTCTTATCACTTGAATAAACGAATTTTATTATTTTATTTTCGTATTTTTTTTGACCCACGGTTTTGACATGTTATGACATATAAGTGTTACTATAATTCTGATAAACTGTAAACTTAAAACCTTCGTTATGTCCTTTTTAAATCTGTATTTCTAGGTAATAAATTTTGAAATGCACCCTTTTTAAACAATTCTTGTTAACATTGGTATTTTTATATTTTGATAATATTTGTTTTGTTAGTTTTGCAAAAATAAGAATATATTTTTTATTTTTATATTAAACAGAATTTTATTAAATGATTATGATTGTTAGATTTAGGAGCAATTTAAATAATACATTTTATAACAACAACTTAAGTAAGTTTATTCTTGAAAACGTATTAATATATATATATATACATATATATTCCATGTGTTAATTATAAATATAAAATAATATTAATGTTATTATAAATATTGTTTTGAAAACCTACTCTGAAAAATTACATCTTACATTTTTCGCAAATATTTTTAAATATTATTTTAACTTCGATGCGAAGCGGATGTGTTGGTTTTACCATGATGTATTTTTTATTTGTGTCTATCCATAAAAATTGTCAGCTCTCACTAAACCCATTTTGTTGATTTATGCGTCAAAAGAATCTAATTATAATTTGGTTGAAGCTTTAATTACCGAAAATTTGTAAAAACTCTTCGATTTTAGAAATAAAAAAAAAAGTACTTTAAAATTACACTACAGTAAATAATTGTAATTTCAATTTTAATTTCTACATTTATGAAACACTATAACTTTATATTTTTAAAACACTGATCCTAATGAATTTTAATAGAGTGCACTAGAAATGATAATCTTTCTTTTAGTGTACTTTTTATTAAAGTCTAATTTAAAACTAAAATACAGGAAGGATTATAAGACTACCAAAGCACGTAAAAAGATTTTTTCCAACTCAATTTTTTAATATTTTTATAGTCCTAAAATATAATAGTAATTAAAAAATAAAGTTTCGCAAAATATTTATTTGATCAAAAGTGATTAGATTTATCAAAACATCGTTGATCGCCCTCTATACAAAAATTTCAAAAAAAAAAAAAAAAAAAAAAACTTTTCTCAATTAATTTTTATTCAAAAATCTCTTCTAAGACTCCTTTAATTTGAAAAAGACTTCTAATTTCTTATTAAATACTATCTTATTATGTTTTTTTTTTTTTAGTTATTATAATAAAAATAATTTGTGTTTATTTATTCAAGTTAAAACATTACGCCATAAAATAACAATATTATGTCGTTTTTGCAAAAAAGCTATAAGTGGGATTTAAAAGAAATATATTTTAATGCTGCGTTTTAGAATTCTCAGAAATTGACCGAACTGGTGACTAAGTAGAAGAGAGAACTCGAAGTCGGTACATGTCGTAAAAGAGATATTTACTCTCTATTTTTTACTGTATTTTTCACCAAGGAAAATAGTGATACTTTGTGATATAGCTTTCGACGTATTTTCTAAAGATTATTTTTATTCTTTATTTTTTTTAGTCTTCGTGTGTACCTAGTAATTTTATATACCAGTAAAACTACTAGATAATTTTTAGTAAAAAACAACATTTAAACACACAACGAATTTCCCTAAGCAGCAAAACGTAATTTATATACTTGAGTTTTGTCTTATGTTTATTATATTTGATTTTAAAATACAGTTTTAATGTGGGATTTTTTTAATTAATAAATAAATATAACATTCTGAAGATTAAATAAATCACATACGATTAAATTGAAATGAAAATAAAATAAAAATATTTCTAGTAATATATTTTCATTTTATATATTAAAAAAAAGTAACTTAAAATGTTCTTTCAAACTACATAAAATATTTATAGTAATAGAGTAAAAAAAAGGTTACAATATATGAACATTTAAATTATTTTTGAAATTTTTTTTATTATTTTGTTGATATATTTAAAAATATCTCGATATAAAGTTTGCATACATAACTGTATATATTTTTAAATCTAAGATTATTTTGCTCAATTTGCCGTTCTCCCCTATATTACATGCGAATACGCTAATGCAAAAAAAATATACATAATAGAATATACTATGATTTATTTTGACTCGCAAACTGAAAAATAATGAAGTGTAAATTGCATCACCGAAATATATTGTTTACAATACTACTTTTGATACTATAGTTATGAGTTATCATGATCTTGTTTGAAATACAGGTATCAACACTTTAATTTCCGTTTAGTATACAGAAAAATACTATGAAAGAGTAGCTGTGAGAGAACATCGAGAAACAGACAAATAAAAATGGCGAGATAAAAAAAAAATGGCGAGATAAAAAAAAAATGGCGAGATAAAAAAAAAATGTATACAATAGTAAAGAATTAGGAGCAATGAAGAGTGAATAAAGTTACTACAGTAAAGACTCTACCGTGTGCAGTGTATGTATAAAAAATTCCACAGATTCAATTGTTATCCAACTATTTGACATAAAACAAAAGCTGAGACAAACATTTTTAGCGACGAATAAATAGAAACAACGTGCATATGTGTAAACCGTAATTCTTTCGATGTTGTCAAATTGAAAAACGGTCGTCCGGATAATGTACTACAAAACGGAATCCGTTTTTCATTCAGTATATTTATTTCCGGTATTTTAGTAGGGAATGTTACAATTTTGGCATTCTTTTGCCTAGCAGAAGGCAGCTATAACAAATAGCTCTGAGCATTGAGCGAGTAAAAAAAAAAATCACTTAATATTCATTGAATTACTACACAACATCCGGTCGGTATTATTATTATTATCATCAAGTATAATCGTAAGCTCATTCCAAACTCTAAAATTCCATTTATTCAGCTGTTATTTTTCCCGTACTACATCAAAATTTATTTTAAGGGTTCCTAGTAATTTTAAATGTTATTTGCAGTAAAAAATGACTCATTCAAATGGCAATGGATTTGATCACCTACATTAACTATGACATTGGTTAAATATAGTATTAGAATATTATACGACGGATATCAGGGTACATAAATTATTTATTAATAATTGATGATTATTCAAATTATTAATTATTAAATATTATTGAATGTAATTAAAGTTATTATCATATACAGCCATGATATTAAACCAATAGAATTACAAAATGCATCTTTATTAACAAATTAAATTAGGTCTAGCTTGTTAAATACGTTGTGAGTAGAGATAAGAACATGCTTTGTACTATATTTAGAATGAGTTTTTGATGTATCAATATTACAGATCAAAAGAGATAAAAATTTCTCTCCTCGCCACAATAATAGACTTAATTTAGATATAGTGTAGACGAAGTAGTAAAAATTCTGTAACCCTACACAAAAAATTTGGACATGTAATTATTGTACAAAATTGTAATTGATTACAACCATTGAATATGTAGACATAATTATCATTAACTAATAATAATTATGCCTGCATAATAATTATATTCTTATAATATTATTGGACAGTTTTCTTCACATAGAAATATCGATTCAAATTTAAACTTTGTTTTTCACTTTTTAAGAAACATTTTAATGTGGTTCAATTTGAAACTTAATTAATATATTATAATTATTTTAAATTTCATTATTATTTTATCCAAGGATACAATTATAACATATTTAATAATTAACAAATCAATGAACAATGAATAGTCAACAAATAAATTTAAATGATTAATGTGTTTATTTTGTTTTGCAAATTAAATTAATATTTACCGTACGAAAATAAATATTGTTGGAGATGTTTGAAAATGGGTTTATATGTTTAATTACCGACATTCTCAACAAAACTTTGTTAAACTACTTTTGTTTTGAATTCCTTAAATTAAGAAAATGTTTAATATCTTATGAAATCTACAGGAACAATCTTATATTGGTAGCCCGGGGCGCTCAGAAAAACTTATTTGTGGACAGAATAACTGTTGTCTGAAGAGTATTATATTAAGGACAATCAATTTTACATCAAATATAAATTCTCCTGTTTATTTTTTATTAACTCGCGCAAATTTATAAAAACAAGTCAATCAGTTTGGTAAATGGTAAAATTATTTATATAATCAATTGGTATAAAAAGTTTTTTTTTATTTATGATTTTTGTTACATGAAAAAATTAGAAGTAAAGTTATAATAAAATTAATTACTCTATTTTAGTTTAAGTTATGAATTATTCTAAATTAAGCTAGTGAAGTCATTAACAAATCACAGTAATTATAATTACGTGATAGAAAATGAATGTGGGTCATATTTTTATTACATGCACTTGGCAGATGTTATGACAACATGAACTACATTTTGCAGAGAATTGAAATATTATTGAAATTGTAAGGGTTAGTGTTTAAAACTTATATTAGTGTAGAATTTCCATGATAAATGTGAGACACTTAGTTACAGTGATACATTCCAAAAACGAAATGAAGTTTACGTTAGGGTACCTATGATATGTTACAGTAATAAATGGCTTTAGGGTATTCTTTAAGTATATTTAAGTAATAAATTCACATGACGTGATGGGTATTTGATATTAGTAGTGCCTATGATATTAGGTGCATACCATTTTAAGAAAACGTTTTAAAAAAAACATGTTTAAACAAAAAAAGTAACAAAATCTGCGATAGCTTCCACCCAAAATTTTAGGTTTGATTGGGAAGTGACGTAAATAGATTTCACAATATTAATTTTAATAAGAAAGATATAGTGTGATAAAAAAGTAATTTTGGATCTTGTGTAAAAGTTACTAAGAGCTTATGAATTTTGCTAGAATGTCATTTTGTATTTGAGTAAGCGATTAAGGCCAACTCTCTACATTATGGAATCTCATTTAAAGGGTAAAAGTGAATAAAACCATTAGGTGGGCGTAGATTGGTGTGCAGATACTAAATGAAAACGTAAAAACCCTATATTGGTAAATGATTACTGTGGAAACCATTGGTAGTATAGTAAATAATAATGACAAAACTATTAAAAATCACTAATAGGAAATTTAAACGATTTCATTGAAATTTCGTAAAAATTATAATTCTTATTATTGTAATATAATTACTATTATATTTTCCGAGAAGGTAAATATTTTATTTAAAATTTGATTTGTAAACGAAATTTTGTGTTATTGAGAATGTTATGTAGGAAATTTAATTTACCTACTATAACCACATTTTAATTATTATACTGTTCAAAAAATAAGTAAATTGTATGAAATTATCTTTGTATATAGAAAAATAGAGGTTTATTTAAATAGTATATCTGTTTAAAGAAAATACAGGTTTTGAACTCACAATACACTCGGTATTTAAAAATACAATTTTTTTAATCTAAAGCTTGTTATATTTACCAATAGATACTGATAAAATGAATTAATATCTAAATATATAACATAACATTATAAGGTTTAACATACAAAGTAAAACATATACAGGGTGATTTTTTTATCATAACCCACTCAATTACTTACAGAATAATAATAATTTAAACATTTTTTTTTTTTATTATCTTTAGTTACACATTATTATTGAATTTTTAACTATGTAATACTTNCACATTATTCTTGAATTTTTAACTATGTAATACTTTTTAAGTTCATCCCTTATGCCTTGGAGGGGGGTCAACTTTGTTTTTTTAAATGGTAACACATATTTTTAATTTAATAAAATGTTTGAGTTTTTAATTTAATAGTAAATGGCATTTGAATTTTTAATATAACTTTATTAGCTTATTAGATATAAACATTTAAAGTTTCAAAATTTTGAGTTAATATACATTTANAAGTTATATTAAAAATTCAAATGCCATTTACTATTAAATTAAAAACTCAAACATTTAATTAAATTAAAAATATGTGTTACCATTTAAAAAAACAAAGTTGACCCCCTTCCAAGGCATAAGGGATGAACTTAAAAAGTATTACATAGTTAAAAATTCAAGAATAATGTGTAACTAAAAATAATGAAAAAAAAAAATGTTTAAATTATTATTATTCTGTAAGTAATTGAGTGGGTTATGATAAAAAAATCACCCTGTATAGTGTGATTTTTTTAACACTAGCCACTCAATTTCTCTTAAAATTTTTTTTTGGCTTTTGTTACTTATATATATATATATCTGTTATAAAAATTTTTTATATCCCTTATGTCTTACAAGAGCGTCAACTTTATTTTTTAAATGGAAACATACATATTTAACTAGCTTATAAAATAGAAAATAATCTAGTTAATAAAATGACCGATTGATAATAATACCTTTTTATACCTAAGCAGGAGGAGGAGTGAGGCCAAGAAATGTATAATGGCAAAAATAGTAGCATCCCTTCCTAATCTCTAATCATTAGTTTAAATTGATTAAACAGGGTTTCGTATTACAGGACATGCTGTATAACAAATATACAAAGTGGAACAGATCTAACTGACAACTCATGATCTACATAACATTTTATACATTTTTTTTTTAAACCAATTTTACAATATAGTCCTATATTTCAAATATATTTAATGTTATTTTTCGTTATTACGAAAAATATATTAAAAATTAATTATTTTATTAAAATTATTAATTAAAATTTAAAGATAGCCATTATATAAATAAGTAAATATAAATAAAGAAAAATTGTAATAACAAAAACTATTTTTTTAATTCATTACTTACATTACTACAGCATTTTGAAGTTTTTATACTTTTAATATTTTTAAGATTTTTCTTTGCTATCAAACGTTAGTCCACGTATGGAAAGAACGGAAGTAAACATTATCTTTTTACGTTATTTATTGGCGACAGAACGCGATTTCTTTTTTATGAAAAATGGTTACGTTTGAATGATCAATTTTCGTGAAAACACAAAATGTAGTAAAATGAAGTTTATAAAAAAAATTATGTTCAGTTTTTAATTAAATGGGTTCATGTTTCATATATCAAAACGTGAATAATAATGAATAAGAGTATTTATTATCAAATTTCCTAACAATGAATATTCTATAATAATATAACATTGTGTAGTTCTAACAATTTTCGAACCACACAAATTAATCACTTTTAACTTGGCCAACCATCGAATACTTTTAGTTAACAAACGAAATGTTTAAATAAATAAACCGTATACATTAAAGCTTTTTTGTTACAACCTGATACAGTTGATAGAACTTAAACGTCGTTTAAGATAAATGATGTAGTCGACACGATTATAGTTATTTAGTTTATGCGGTG
>NW_026099575.1:6529244-6651199 GCF_025091365.1 Daktulosphaira vitifoliae
GCACGTAGAAGGGCGGCGGCTGATACAGGTGTCACGGGTCGCGGGGTTCCGTGTATAGAGAACGACGCGGTCCGTGTCAAACCTATATGGTTTAAAATATTATTTTTTTAATCATCATATTCAAATAGTGGTATTCGTAGATATTGAATTGAAAAATTAATTATTTAAAAAAAATTCATAAAATTTTACAGGTGAAATTCTTAGAACATTTTACTTAACTTACGCTTTTTTACATCAAGACCGTCGTTATAATTTGCGAGATTCTAGACCAAAACACTTGTTATTATTATTATAAAATTAGTATAACACCCTAACTTAATTAACAAATTCGCCATTTTTTAAATGTTTGATTTTTAAATATAAAACATTTTTCAATTGTTATCCTCTTCATCAAACCTAAATAAATAATTTGCGTTTATATTTTTCATGTAATGTACTTAAAATATAAATTATATTTATTTGATATGTAATGTAACAAAATAAACAGTAGGAATACCATCAGTCATTCTTATAACACGTTTACATTATATTCGGATGGATATTGTAATATAAACACTAGCATTTTGTTTGATTACATTGAATTTCAGTAAAAAATACACACTTTTTTCTTTTTTTGTTCGAGTCATTTGCAATGGGTTGTTTTCAAATCTGTTTAAAAGCGGAAAGGATTTTTGAAAATAATCTGTAGGTATTTTCTCTATGTACCACCGGTGCAAATACTTTTCAAAATAATAATAATAATAATGTAAATTTAAACAACACTTTATTATAACAAAATCAATCCTGTTATAATTTCATGATTTACTAGTTAAATATTTATTATGTTTAATGGTACAGAAGTTTCAAGTATAAGCTTAGTCTTTTAATTATCTTGTTGATAGTTTATGAACTATTCTAACTAATCTAACTTACTTACAGTTAATAATTTCAAGTAATTAGTATCCTTAACAGAATAGGGACGACAAAATAAATGTTTTTGTATCAATTAAGTCTTCTATTCTAACAAATTGTGCAACATAATAGAAGTACATTAATCATCGACCTCCTCACGGGTATTAATCCTCAAAACTATCGGCCAACTCGTAGGTATTTATTTTTTGGAAAAGATTTGGATTTGCGGACAGACGACCAAACGACTCAAAATGTAGGCCACGTCGATGACATTGACATACATTAATGGAGTTGCGATGGGACTTTTTCGATGAGCAATGCCAGTGACAAAACACGCCGTTGCTAATATCCGGTCAGCTGGTCAATATCACAAGTATAACACAATAATACAACGTATACTCGTTACGGAATCGTTGCCAATTCTGGACGCGCGTGCCTCGACTTTTCTTTTAAGAACCCCTGGCCAAAGATAAATATAAAATATTCCTCCACGCTCGGCATTTTGTTAGCACGCAACCACTGCAGAAGCCGATAAAATGTTCCCAGCATGACGTGTCACGGTACGCTAATTTTAGAATCGGTGAGCTTTTTTACTTCTACATAGTCCACACTTATTCTCTGTATTGTATACCTCTTACGGCGACAACGGCTGTTGTTGTAATAATGACGATTATCTAATACGTTTTATCTCCAACGACGGGTCTGGAGCCAATTTTCCAGATTCTACGGACTCTTCGGAAGAACAACCAAAAGCACAGAGAGATAAACTAATATTTAATATTGGGACGCATTTCCGATAGGAAAATCTTTTGTATGATCTAAGCACTTTCGGTCGTTCTTCCCATGAAACTTTGAAGTAATAAACATTGAACGCAACGTCGTCGTTTCCTTTGATATCACAAGTACACCAATATATAAAACAAATTTATATAGAGTTTGCAATTTCCTCGACAACATACGCCAAAGCTAAATTGCGTTGTATAAAACATAATGTTTTCAATATTTCAACAATTATAAAATAAACACTGTAAATATCACGCAATCAAAAAATTTGTTGTTTTTCAAGAAGTATGAACAATTTTTGTGGGTCAAAACTATTGTTTTAAACAATGTATATTTTTTTGTTAGGACAAAATAAATATCTCGACTAAAAATGCAAAACTAGTTCTTAGAGTTAAAAAATCTATGACACTAGAACAGACCAAAATAAATTGTGAAAATTAAAATATATGTGTTTAATTTATTTCAAGCGTTCTTACCAAGTTCAAAGTCAAGGTTTAGTTTTTTTTAAGAAATTTTTTCTGGTGAACATTTGAAAATATAATAAACTGGATTTAAACTTTACTAACTTATTTTTAACGTAAATATGTCGAACTAAAATCAATTAATTTTATTGAAATCAATGATAAACATTATTCTTAGTTTTGATCTGAAATATCAACTAATTACTAGTTTTTATTTATTAATTCCCAGATTTTCATATTTAAATCTTATAATAAGTAAAGAATTATTTGAAATACGAGGTAATGCGTTCATTTAATATTAGCCAAACGATTTTTTTTAAATATTAATTATATTAAGAAAATTAGTTTGGGTAATTTTTAGTTTCATACATTGCTGGAATTATCAAATATTATATATTTTTATATACACCTTATAATGATGTCCATTTTATATTTTTAAATAACAACATGCAAGTTTAACTATAATATAAAATAAAAAACGATTTATTTAAGAAAGACTGTTCGATAACAACTTTTGAAATAGTACTTCGGAAGATATAAACATTTTTAAATATAAAGTGAAGAAATAGCGCGTTAGAGCAATGCAAATTAATATTATTTAAACTTTATTTCTTTTCTATATTTTAAAATAGTTATAGTTTCCGAAATAATAGGTAAATTTTTGACCCAATAGTCATTTTCGTAATTAAACCATTTTTTTATCCTATAAGCTAAATAAATATGTATGTTGCCATTTAAACAAAATTAAGTGACAGCCATAAAATTTATAAGGAACGAGTTTGAAAAATACTTATATTAATACCAAAAGTAACTTAATTATTATCTTAAGATCAATCTGGTGGCTAATATTAAAAGAATTATTCTGCATTTAGTAAATTTACACTAAGTTGAGTTTTCATTTTTGATCCCAGATTAGAGTAAAAATAAGAAAGACGACAATTGGCATTCAAAAAAATATAGGCCCGCCAACAGGTCAGGGTTCTACATAGTTAAGCTTAACGGCATCTAATATTTTGGCATTTGTTATCAAGGTTAAATGATTCAATACTGAATACAAGTAACTTAACATATTAAAACTACTCATTTGGCGTCTAAACATATTCGTTTTTAATAGATTTATCATTTCCAAATAAACAAAATAATTGATTATATTGAAAAACAATTCGTCCTTTAAAAATGTTTAATAAAGTATGCATATTGAAATTTGTTTTGTTTATCAGAACATATTTCACTCCGATTTGAATTTCTATTCACAAGGTTACTAGAATCTAAGTATTTTTTTTATCTTGAGTAACTTTAGATTATTATCGTTATTGGGAATTTACAATAACGCAGTATCATTGAAGGAGACCGTTAAAGAGGTTAAGAACAAAGGCCATTTGAAGAGGCGCATATATTTTTAAGCTACAGTCTATAACTTTTATTAAAGTCAATAACAAATGACTTATTTAAGGGTGATTTGAGAGTAAACTTAGAAAATCTGAATATTACCACTACCATTGTTTAAAAGATTTAGTCGTTCAGTTTAAAAATAGCGTACACATAATCGGAATACATTAAATTATTTCAAGTAGAATAGTTTAAATATCTTTAAAGTGATTGTTAAGAGATAACTTTTTTTCAGTATCAAATAAATGTATTAATACATTTAACTTGAGGTATTGTATCTAATAGAATAAAATCTTAGCAAATTAATTTTTTGAGTGAAATTTTACAATGAATAATTCTATTGCCTAACCGTACAAAGGTCACAGTGTGTTCTTAAATATATTTATTCTTTAGAAAATTTTGCGTAAAGTACTTGAATCAATTCAAATAAAGGCTTACTGCCCTTATCGGTCTTGGTGTAAACTTTATATTTTGTTACCATAATAATGATTGTAACGAAAGGTCACTTTAAGCTAAATTCAAAACTTTAAGCGCTATTCTATGTAAACTGCTTGCTCGCTAAATAATATATAAAATACACCTTCAAGAATCAAAGTTAATTGTTATGAAAATCATGTTAAGTTTCTATACAGTTCTTCAATTAATTACACGCTAAATAGATACACACTTAACTTAACGTATTATTTTCAAACATATGAACTTTGAATAAAGACATTTATTATCGTCTTGTATTATGAATTTATCATTCGGATTATAAATATACTATCAACAGGCTCAAAAAAAAAAGTAGCATATCATATATTTGTAAAAGTCAATTAACCAATTACATTTTACTTTTGATAGTTCTATAACAACTTTTTGATAATATCGTATATTTTGCTTTACAAAAATGTTATTTATAATGAATAAATTAAAGTGAAGTACGGCTAAAGTTTGATTACATTCACACAGGAAAAATTTAGAATAATTACATTTTTTTATTAATAAAATTTTTTTTTTTTTTAGTTTTTCAGAATTTAGAAATTCAACATATATTAGTTTAAATTTCAAGTCTCATAGACATTATTTAAATACTTATAACAGTATTCTTAAAAAGTGAAATATAACATGAAAGTTTCAAAAATAATTTATAATTCATATAACGTAAAAATTTTAACTCGATAACTCTGTAATAACTAAAAATATGTAAAAAGGATCCAAAATTTGATATCAACAATTCGTTTATAACTATAAAATTAAATTACTTATTCCAATATTAGACTCTGACCACGTATGGATTTTTACCACAGTTTACTCAAAAATTAGACAGATTCCATGAAGTGTTCAATTTATGATTTTTTTTCTATGTATTTTTGATTTCAGTATAAACGGTACCGTAAAATTGTAATAAAAAATTTTAAAGCGGTTAGAATGCATCGATGCGAATTGCGTATCAATTATAATTAAAAATGAAAATTATTTCAAGATATTCAAGTGTACGTTTTAAGATTTTTCTTCAATTTATATAATGTGCTTACTCGTGTAATCTTCATTTTACTTCTGTACACTTATGATTTTCAAGATAGAAGTTTCGCGAACGCTTTCCAACCCACTTCTATCAATTCAATCTGACTGACTTAAACTTTATATCGCTGGCTTAGTGGAAAAAGAGTCAAGTGCTTTTTTGACGAAATTGAGTTAACTGTGTAGTTATATTTACCTTAGAGTAAAACGTATTATGTATAAATTTGCAAAGTAAAAACTTAATATTTGAATCTTTAGATTATATTAAAAAAAGTGATAAAGCATAAGAGATAATAAAAAAGGGAAATATTTTTAAACTGCTCTCATGAAAAAAAAAGTAAAAATCCACTTAAATATTTTCTATACTAAGTCACTAAGCTAAAAACTATCAATTATTTTTCGAACATTGTGTAATTATTAAATTGAAAATTAACAGTTATCAAAAACAAAAGTTAAATAATGAACTTGTAAGGTATTACACTTTTTTTATATTTATTACATTTACTTGCAAACTCATGTGTATTAGTTCACAATGTTATCGTGTGGCCCTAACATTAGTACTTACTCCTTAAAATATGTACATCTATTTGAGTGACTTAAACTAGTTTCCGTCAATTAGACGAAGTCTCTTAGAATTCAAAATAAAATTTCTTTATTTGAAATAAATAAAAAAAATTATCAGAAACTACATAAATTTCGTAATTTAATAAAAAATTAATGAATCATTATTCATTTTACTTATAACTAATAAGTAAAAACAATAGTAAATTTATAAATGTATTACGCGCTAGGATTTCACTTTTTTTTTTTATCCTAAGAAAGCAAAACTTGTGATTATTTACCTCTATTAGATTTTCTATTCTAATTATATAAATTTATCAAATTCAATGAGACGTTCATTACATTTGATTTAAACTAGCTAGGGTAAAAAAAATGATTTTGAATATTCTGTTTTTCATACTTGAAAGGTTTTACAATAAAAAACGAAATATTTGTGCGTGTGTAATTTATTAATCGTCACTTACAACACGTAAACATCTGAACATTTTCCCACGAGTTTCCATTATAGTAACTTTTGGTGCACTAACGATATTTAATTTTGTTGCTCGTGGAAAGTTGTATTTTATCAATGGGCTAATTCCATACATTGTAATGGCACATCTCCACTCTAGTTTGTAGGTAAAATAGATCAAATGAGTTCGTTCAGTTGTCGTGAAAATAATTTCAAAATGTAATTTGTAACCACAACAATGTATCAATTTATACATTTTCAATTGCGTTCAATGTAAAAGCAGCTAATACACAAAGAAGATTACTGATTCTGTATAAAATGATTCTTTTATCCTGTCACTCCATTCTCATAAATGTCAATGTCAAGCAAAACAATTTACTTTGTTTGCGCCAGAGCATTTTTTCGTTTGTACGATACGTGTTTGTACATCGACATTTTTAGCGTTGATAAGTCTCAGAGGGAATTAGTTCTGACTTTTGCAATGATACATTTTTCTTTTTAGTGTTCACTGAGATAAAGTTTTATTCCTATATGATTTTAGCTGTTAAAGACGGGAAAGCTAAATTTTATTTAAAAAATAAATGTGAAATGTTTATTAGATCAGTCAGGCCTATCGCATATTTATTATTTTGTAAAAAAGTAAAAATTATTTTTACAAAACGTGAACAATCACTTATACAATTTTTTTAACGTACTAAAGAGATACATAATTGTTCATTGGGCATAACAAAAATTGAAATTGAAATTTTACTACTACAAATCTAAGTAAATAAACACGTCTTTTGTATTTTCATTTTGTCCAAATGGTTACTTTGTCAGCCTTTGACTATCATATCAGACAATTATTTCCTTTGAAATAGCTTTTAGTAAATTTTCAAAAGATGCCTGTCAAAAATCAGATATGTATAACGAATATTGATTATAAATTACTGAACTAGTACAGCCTACACTTAAGTTATTATAAAAGCATCCAAGTTGTTTTTACTTTGTGGAGTTTCAATATTTATTATTTGAAATTAGTTTACAATAGAATTTTAATTTTAAACACAAGTTGATAGCTCCATTCGAAATAATTATTATTTGGGCGTTTATATTTTTCCAATTAAATAAATGTGATTGCATAAAAAAAATTGGAGTTGTTATTTGAAAATCGAAAGTCGATCCGAGTTTAGTGTATAAGGGATCGTAGTAGAAAATTACATTTTTTTATGTATAGCAAGTCGACAAATAACCATTATTATTAAAAAATAATAATATGATTAGCTCTACTATACTTGAAAATATCTTGTGAGTGTTTATGGAACCATACTATAAACAAATGTATTTTAGTGTTGTTGTAATACAAATAACCAAGTGAAAAAAGATTATCGCCGCTTTGAATGCTCATTAGAAAAAAAATTTGATTCATTTTGTTTAGACTCATACCTAGTACTATATATAGGGTGTTCCATCGCGATTTACTAACTTTAATATAATGTTATATAGCGAAATTAGTAAATCACGGTGGGGCACTCTGTAGAAGTATAACGCCTGACATCACATTTAACTAATACGTACTGAAATGGTTTACTCATCTTTTATTTGTTCTGTAGCTGAAAATTGTTTAATTTTTATATATATTAAGTTAATATAAAAATACATTTATCATTTTTGAGTATTCTTAAGATGAAACTATTTTAGCTGTTATCTGAAGATTCATTTGAAAATGAACTAAACTATTTAGTCAGCAACTGTTTTATGTAATTGTGTGGAAACGCATTGCACATACACAATCGTATAGAAAAATATAGCAATTTCCAATACTCGAATTTATCAAATGTATCACTTTTGATAAATCGTTAAAAAAATGTACTTGTAAACTTTAATATAGACTTGTAACCTATTACAATTAGAGTATTACATTGTTAGTTCAACCAACTAAGTGTCGTAAAACTTGAGCTGGATTGATGTATTTCATCGGATAAATTTCCTAATTGACTGGGTAAAAATATAAAATTTTAGTAGCAATAATATTTTGTAGTTATTGCTTTTTGTGCGCATTACTCTTAAGCTTGATTACGATCAGAAACAAAACATATTTTACTCGGTATAATTTTTATCGAAATGAGAATATTAAACACTTGAGCAATAACTTCGTGTTTAATATTGTAATACACTCAATCGACATGTTTCAATTTGTCCGAACATTTACGATTTGTTCATGTCACTGCATATTAATATCGTTTTGATCCTCAGAAATCTTATTTTAAACAACAATTCCTTAAATAAGCCTAACGGATTTATTTCACGTTTTATACGGTACTTTAAATGAAAATGTATTAACATAGATAAAGTTTCAATACTTTAAGTAAAAAAAAACAAGTACTATTTGATCTGTGAACTCCTAAAAATATGCTGACACAGCGCGGGCATAGGTTTTATAAATAAATAAAGTATTTGTTTTGCTCACATAGTGGTAGCAATCCGCTGTTTAGCATGGACAACTTGATGGTATTGGGTATAGACACGAGAGACACGCTGTTGGACGACTTCTTCTTCTTCTTGGGCTTGTCGTCCATATATTTGGTGGCCGATTTCGACCGACCTTTATGTCGGTACGTTTTACCGCCACTGTTGTAAGCGGCCGAACCCTGTTGCTGGTTGTGGTGCCCGTGTCGGAGGTTGTTTGAAAGCTGTGCATGGCCGTAGCTGCCGGTGGTACTGCCGCCGGCAACCGACGAGTCGCTCTTGTACGACGACAGCTTGACGGCACCGTAGCAGTTTAACAACTCAAATATACCGTGCGATCCTGTCCGGAACGGTATGGCTTATTCAGCTGCGGCACACGCACTGCCGGCACTGCGTTCTATCAGAATAATTACAAAATGCTTACACCGTCGAAGACGTACCGAACGACACGCGCAATGATTTTGAGAGCGACGGCGACGGCGTTACGACGTTTGTGTTCCGCGCGAAACTAACGTTCGTATAGAATAGCATGACGATAACAGCCGTGTGTCGCCGCTGCCGCCTTAGCGACGCCCAGGCGTCGCCGGTTCGGTCAAGGAATGCGCGCGTCCTTCTTTTTTCAACGTCAATCCGTCACCGCAACGCTACTAACAGGTAAAAGTGTTCAATTTTGATTGAGCCAGTTCACAAATTACTACAAATTTTACCATAAATTAATACAATTTTAAGTCGTTTTTGCGCATTGATCAAAATCATCTTATAAAAATTTTATTACCTTGAGGTATATGCAAAAAAATCAACTAGTTCTTTATAACAGGAAGTTGCAAAGAATTTGTTTTATATTTTGAGGTCGATCTAAGATTCTCATTAGCCAAGTGATAGGCTAGCTTACTTTTAATTACAATAATGTAGTTCAGTTTCAAAATCTTAGTGCTTAAAAAGTTATTTAAAAATTAGCTTTTACGCGAACAAGTTTTAAAGATTATTTGACCCTCTAAAATTCTAAGGCCCTACAGTTATAGTCATAGTATAGTAGCTCGCGGCGACTTCTTAATACTTAAGGAGAAGAAAATGGCTTTTATTTAATGTCAAGGTCATAGTGTACTCTATGAACAAAACAGACACTGCTTACGGCTTTCGACAAAATTCGGGCCAATAAATGTTTGGTATTTAAAAATATACACTAAGTGGCGTAATTGAGTTATTTTCGTCAGGGGGTGTGGTGTAGCAAAAAAAAATTTTTATGACCTCCTTCAAATCGTATCATAAACACCTAATTATTTTCGTTTCATACCAAAGAAACTATCATATAAGATTTTGTTAAAAATCTAAATTACAGAAGATTTATGAGGTATTTCGTGTCTACATAGTTAATGTTTTAAGTTGGCATCGGTATTGAGTGTCAAATATCAAATTTTAGTACCAGATATATATATATATAGGTGTTCAGTAATTGAGGAAAAGAGTTCTGTTGTTCTCATTGTTTGTAACAATTGACCTATTTGCTTACTTTTTGATCTAATGTATGCGATCGTATATTCGGTGCCTCCAGGTGGTGTCCAGAGGCTCTTTGTGGCTGTAATGATCTAACGTTATTTGTATAGTCTGGTACCCAATGTGCGGTCGCGACGAAGTGGTTGTGCAAAAGTGACTAGAACGAGCGCTACATAGTATCTCGATAGTGATAATTGACCTCGTGATAACATGTATAGTCCTAGTACACAAAACATTGATATAAACGTTTTAAATTCTTGTAATATGCAGCTGCGATGTTATGTTAATTAGAGAAAAACTGCTACGCTGTGGAAGTTTGTCGTTACGACGAATCGAGAGTGGGTTTGATTGGGTTGAGTTTGGTTTGGAGGAAAATCTTATTACTGTCGTTATTTTATAATAAATATTAAAATTCAGTACCAGAAATTCATAAGGATTAATGTAAGCGATCATATAACCAGACATGATCAATAACTTTAATCAAACTTCAATTTTACTCATATTATTAATTAAATTAAAAATGTTAAATGCAATTTTATTGCATAGAGAAGTTATATAAATTTAATTTTTGCCAATGCATTAAAATTCATATTTGTGATGTTTCAAACATCAAATTTTCAATAACAACTATTCTTAGGATATTTTCACTAATAAAAAAAAAGGAACTTTTTAAGCTAAATATAATTTAATGTAATGGTATTTAATATTAGTCCAGTTGAATATGAGTATTAATGAGAAAAACACAATAAAAAGTCATTTTGATAAAATTAATCTCTTTGAAACTTCGTTCATCCTACATATCATTTCAATATTTTATCAATAATAATTAAATATTTAGATTGAAATTTGAAAAAATAAATATTTATTTAATGTTTCAAAATGAATCAAAATTTAATAGTGTTTATCAAAAATTAAAAACTCATTATGAAAACCCTTTTGCAATGTTGGACAATGAAGAAAATTAAATTTAAAATCAAATTTACAGAAAAAGTTTTAACTTAATTTCAAATTTAAATTTAATTATAATGGAACTTTCTTTTATCAAAATATATTAAGTATATTGCAGGTGTTGTATAAAAAATAAGAAAGTAATTATAAATTTTTTCCTCTTTCTTCAAATAATCTGAAACCTTCGAAAAAAAATGTATAACAATTTAATCTCATAAAATTTAAAAGGTTTAGCTAAAAATATTGTTCAATTTTAAATTATAATAAAAAAATTAAGTTGTGTTGTTATTACCATTGAATGGCGAGTATAACACAGGACCTAACCGACTTCATCATTTGGAAGACCCACGGAAAAAATTTAGCTGTCTAAACTAAATTTAGTACTTGATGTAGTACTAAATGGAATACGTTACTATATTATAATATATTTTAACCAGATTTTTTATTATTAAAAAAACTACCATTATGTTTTTAGTATTAGCTCCTCGTGATTAGAATTTCTTGGCTACGTCATCGCTAACTATGATATTACTATTAGAATATTTTTTTAACATTACAGTTCTCAACAATTTCTTTTTTTTTATAAAAATTAAAAGTGTAGAAAAAAATTACATTTAAAGAAAATAGACACATATTAAGTTAAGTACTCTTATATATAATGCTGTTTTTAATTTTATTGACAAAGTTTATAATTTTTGATAATTTATATCATTTTGATGAAATTTTTTTAAAATAATTTTTACCTTCTTAAATATTTTTTATTATTTATCATGACTAAAAAAAAATGGGGTTTTGGCCGACCCCAAGTAGTTGGGATTAAGACGAGGAAGAAGAAGAAGAAGATCATGACTAAGAAAAATAAATAAAAATTAATATTTTTTTAATATTTTGAGATAGTTATTTTTAAACCTTTTTATACAAAAAATTTTGATGGATCTATAATATTTTTAAAACAAGTACTCATTGAATTACAAGTATTTTAATAGATATAGTGCTTGAAAAGGAGTATAAGTACTTTAATATGAAATGCACCCAACTACACTATATCATAACGCTTGTAACTCAATGAGTACTTGTGCTAAAATTATTATGACTCATTATAATGTTTTGTATAAAAAATACTAAAAAATGTTATCTCTAATTTATATTTTGTAAAAAATTAATTGCATATCCTCCCCTAAATAACCCTAATTTAATGGAGAATATAAAGAACATGCAAAGTATTTACCCCAAAAAGATTCTTAAATAAGTTTGAAAATTGAACAAAATATAGTATATAAGTTTCTCTTAAATTATAAGTAGATAGATTTTTTTTATATTGAGTACCAATTGTAATGTTTCCAATATAATAAATTAGTCTAGTTGCAAAATAAAAAGCATCCTTGCTATCCTTGTTTTTACATAGTTATGGAGGTTACCATAAAATATTTTCTTGTATGATACTATCGTAACTCAAAAATTAATAAAAAGAAAAAGAATTATTTGATTGAAAGTAAGAGTGAGAGTTACTTTTAATTTGGGGTGTGGTTTGAGGGTCATAAAATAACAATATGAATATTCATATGGATTTAAAAATCTTACCTGATAATTTTTTCTCAGTTGTTATAATAACTTCAGTGATAATATTAATAGAATGAGAAACAAAGTAAAACAAATTCAAGTTTTAATTCACAAATCAAGCACGTAAAAACTTTGACAATGATGATCATAATATCCGTGTAACAATATGTTGAACACGAAAAGAACAGGCGAGAATAAGGGTTTGCTCTGCATTTTTATAATACTTTTTACCCCTGAAAAATCATCATTGTCTAATTCTTACAGCATAACTGTTTAATGGTAAATAAGCATAAAATACAGAGATTATAACAGATGAAAGAGTATATAAATCATTTTGGCATTTTATATATAACATTAACATAGTTTTTTTACACATAAGATTAGGATTAATGTAAAACGTAAAAAACTTTTATAGTGTTGTGTCTTTACAACATATAGTTTAAAATACAATTTCATAAAAAAAAAAATTACAAATTTATATTAATAGTTAAGAATATATGTTAAAAAAATTTTTAAGGTGGTAATATTTTTGTAACATTTATTAATATATAAAAAAATGTTATGTAAATGCACAAATATCAATATATAATTTAAGGTGTACAATTTTTTTATTTGCTTATCAACAATATAATTGAGATACTATAGAATACGTATAAATATTACATTCTTTTGATATTTTGAAATTATAATCTTAATTTTTTTAATTATGTAATTCGTAATTGTTGTATATAAATGTTAAAATAATTAAAAAATATATATATATATCTGAAATAAAATATTAAATAGTAGAGTTATAATTATTTTAATATTATTAATATATAATGAAGCAAAAAAAAATGTTTTTCACAATGTGAAATATAATAATTATATTTCATAATATTCTATTCCAACAACTTCAAGATTATAACTTTAAATTTTTCCCTAAATCGTCTAACAAATGAGGGATTACTTATGGATTAGAATGTAACAAAAAAATTAACCTATGAAATTACTAAGAAAAGGTGATGCAACTACATGAGTTATTGTCATATCAAGTACAGCACCTAAGTAAAAAACAAATACTGAGCTCATTAACTCTACAAGATCAGCATCAATTTTTTTTGGTTTAATAACAAAAATTTTTTTATATGTTCATCATTATAAATTCTTTTACATAAAGTTTGAGAATGATTTATAGTTACAGAAAAAACTGGTGCAGGTAATTCATCAAGCAAGGATATATTTATGCCTTTCGTGCAAAGAAAAACTTTAAAAAAAGTCAATTTCAAAATAGTAGTCATTCCCTTTAGGATATGGAGTAAAAATAGTATCATTCCATTTTTAGTCTAATTAGACATTCAATTTGACTAGTAAAATTTACATATTTTTAGTGCCACTTACAATGCTTTTCTTAAATTTCATACATCACTAATTTAAAAAAAGATTATTGAATCCCTAATAAATAATGGGAAGAATGGAGGAAAATTGTAGGAAGGCAAAACTAGTCGGAAGACTGAAAAACCTGAAGAAGAATAAATTATAATAATAATGTATTAAAAATATACAGGTGTTTTATAATAGTTTGCCTAATATTCTGTTATCAATATAATATTTTATAAAATGCAGTGCAGGATAGTAAAAAATAGTATTTGTTAAATATTCAAATTTTTTTTATGAAGTCTTTATTATTTAATGTTTTTTAAAAGTAGAAACACAAATGATTATGACACAGTTAAATATGACTTCAAGAGATAATATTCGATTGGGATTGTAGAAATTTAAAAATTGATGAATTTAGGGATAGAAAATCATTTGATTACTTATGAAGTATATTTAATTGGTGAATATTGGATAATGTGGATTAACTGAAAGTGTTTGAAGCTATATTTAATCATAAAAAGTTGATTTTATATATTCAAGAATGGTTTAAGAATAAAACAACCCAACTATTGAAGTGAGATTTGCTAGTTAAGTTTGACATTTGATTGGGAGTGCATCTTGAGCAATAACTAATGGAATATTTCCTATTGATATATTTGCGTGTAAATTTGTATTTCTGTTCAATATACCAACACAAGTTTCAACCTTAATTTTAATACAAACTACTGTAAATAAATTATAGTAAAAATATATAAAATTTCATATTACTTTTAAAACATATTTTTCTTCAATAATCTGACAATTTTTTAAATTTGAAAATTCTAAAGAGCTAGGTATTAATATTTGTTCCGACAATGTTTTTGTATCATGTTCCCTAATACCATTTAAGCTTAATTTAGCTAAATTTTTAGATTTTTTATTAGTTTTTGTACTTGGCCGTGTTGCTTTAAAATATGTATCCTGAACAAAAAAATAATAAAATTAATATTATTTATTTAGTATATTACAAATCAAGCATTATCACTTTTTCTAATTTTATTTTAACACATTTTATAGCAACATTACTGTCATTATTCAACTCAATGTCAAAAGGAATATTTTGTCCAGGCACAAAACCAGAATATGGTAAACAAACAATTAAATTCATTGGCCC
This sequence comes from Daktulosphaira vitifoliae, assembly GCF_025091365.1. Taxonomy (NCBI): domain Eukaryota; kingdom Metazoa; phylum Arthropoda; class Insecta; order Hemiptera; family Phylloxeridae; genus Daktulosphaira; species Daktulosphaira vitifoliae. The sequence continues at coordinate 6,544,246 of NW_026099575.1, forward strand.
TGATCGACAACAACAACAGCAATAATTTTTTTCTTTTTCAATTTTAACTGGCTCCTATAAGTTAAATACAATATTAATCCTTGAACATCTTTTAAATTTGTGTTTATTACAGCTAAATTTTGTTCTTCATTTAAATCCAACGGCGAAATTACTTGAAATGTACTCCTTGCTACTTTATCAATCGCCCAAGGTATATCAATAGTAACTTTTGCTTTATACAGTATATTACCATATCTACCATTATAGGTTGAAGGTAACTTTTGAGGTAGTAAGATGCTAAATGGAAAATCATGTTCATTCTCCTCTAAGTCTACTTCTCCTAAATAATAAAAATTCTATTTTAGTCTAAATTAGTGTTCAAGCTAATTAAAATCAATTTATTGGGGTACTTTTATCAAAAAAATGTTTGGTAATATAAAATTATATGTTATTTTGTACCGTTATCACCAAATAAAGTAAATTGATTTTTAAAGTATTCTTCTTTAGCAGTATAATATTTAGTTGATTTTGCGAGTATTTGTTTTTCGTGCCATGATACAGAAGCTCTTCCTTTGATTGTCATTTTTATACCTTTAAAAAATGATAAACAATAAATTAGTTACCAAATAGAATATCACATAACATTTTAATATAGATACTCACTTCTTATTTTAATTGTTTTATTAGTAACAAGTAATACTTTTCCACTAACTGACTGACCAGGCATAAATATAGCAGTAGATTTATCATAAATAATTTGAAAACTTTTAACACCCATTTTTCCTTAAGTGTTAGAAAAATTTTGATGAAAAAAAAAATTAAAAAAACATGTATATCCCTGTCACTGGTACACAATGACACTCAACATATATTTCTTTTTTTATAAAAAAATTGTTAGGTATAAACTGGTATACACTAATTGAATATGTTTGAGTACTCTTTTTTATTTTTTCAAAAAAACTTATGATTTTAACAAGAGAATAAGACACTAAATTAAAAACTAATAGTTGAAACAAATCAGACAAACAAAAATCAATTACACACCTAACCCTATGTAATTTCCAAATCCCTGATAATGCGAGATTATGAATATTTTGGAACCGTACTAATAGCGCTGTTAGTGAAATTAATATGAACTATACAGGGATGCTTTTTATTTTAATTTACTATGCGTCAAGCAATATCATCGAAATACTTCATGTTTTTTATTAAATTAAGGTACTCCATAAGCTGTATATTAATAAAATTGTGATTCTTTTCTTTTTACCTGTTACATTTATATAAACTTAAGTTTTTTTAATGAAAACTTTCGTATTTAATTTGCTTATATTTAATCGACTGAAATAAAGTTGATTTTAGACAATAATTACGATAATTATCAATTTAAAGTGTACTTTAAACTTGTGGGGTATCTGTTTCACCAGTCATGTGTACAGGTCTACCCAACGCTTGTAGTGTCAACGGTGTAGGAACATCACCACTTAACTCTAGGCTGGACTCGTGTATAAGGGAAGGCCGACCTGAAGTAATTGGAATTAAGGCGAGGGAAAAGAAGAAGAAGAAGATTTAACTTAAAGGCCACAATAATTACAAAAAAATCGCGAATACCTATTATGGGACAATTTCACCATTATCAACGTTAAACTCACTATAAAGAGTGGTATTTTTATCATAACACTCTCAATTACTTACAGAATAAATATAATTTAAACATTTTTTTTTTTTTGGTTAACTTTAATTACACATTGGTTTTTTATGACATCGATATTTGTAGGTACACAACATTTATTACCAATGTTAGTAAGGCACATTGTTGTGAGTTTAGAAATACATTAACTGGCAATACAGAAAGTATATCTATTGATAGTCGTCGTAATTGACAATAAACTCTCCGTGACTGTGATAGCGTCGTCTTAAAAAAATAATTAGCTACCTGTATTTGTAATCCCTTGTGTATTATACATGTAAATTAACTCAAAAATTTGAAACTTTAAATGTTTATATCTAATAAAAGAATAAAATTATATTAAAAATTCAAACATTTTATTGAATTCAAAATATGTGTTCCCATTTAAAAGAATAAAGTTGTTATCCTTACAAGGTATAAGAGATGAACTTAAAAAGTATTACATAATAAATAATTCAAAAATAATTTGTAACTAAAGATAACCAAAAAAAAAATGTTTAAATTATATTTATTCTGTAAGTAATTGAGTGGGTTATGATAAAATATTCACTGTATATTATGTGTAAATTACTGACAAGATCCGTAAACTTTGACACATTTCTAAAAATACCCAAAATTGAGGATAATGTTTTTTGTATTTATAAAACAGTATTAGATAAGACACTCATTTTTTTGAAAACTATCAAAAGTTTAAAACTTTTGTAATGGAAAAATTTGTTAATTCTAAAAATTCTACAATAATTTGTCCTTAAATCATTTTTTTTTTTCATCTCTTTAGAGAAAAAGAAATCTAAAACTTAATTTTCTTTGATGGGAACTCTTATTTTAAATTTAATGATACGTTAGAAAAAAAAACGTTGTTTTAATAATATATTTTATTTGATTAACCGATCTTTTATTTTTGACTGTTATAGTTTAGAGATTTTTGTCCTTTTTTTATTTTAGTTTGATGTTTACTTTTTATGTAAAGATCACTGTATAAAGTGTTAATATTTTAATACTTAAAACTGGCATAACTTATTGAAAAATGAACAAATTAAAATAAATAACAAAAGTTAATAAGAAATGATAACTATGATTTCTATTTAAGTGATCTATTACGATAAAAATACAAAAAAATTAAGCTTTTCTGATAAATTTACCGTAAATAGTTATTTTAAAATTTCCTGACTGCATATTAATCTATTTTTCATTTTTTTTTCTATTTAATGATGTTAATTTTAAACTTGCAAGTTGAGCTAAAAGTTATGGTAATAAATTCATTTTTTTTATTATAAACTTTCATTTTAAAGGACAAAAAAAAAAGTTTAAAAATGATTACAATTAACATATTAAAAATCAAAATCAATAATAATTTGAAAATAATTGATTATAAAATTATAATATTTTTGATTCTAATAATTACTAATCAGGATATAATTAAGGAAATAGGAGTTGATATTGTTTTTATAATTATTCACCAATTTCTTAAAATTAAACACTATCTACAGATTTGCATCGAAGCGTTCTTATGATAGTGATTTTAATCACTTACAAATATCATCTACTACTACCCAATTATGCCACGTCCACAGTGTGCTACCGTTTCTTTAAATAATAATTAAGTGAGAACTTTTAAGACAATTATTATTTAGGTTTTTAGCCCTAAAGTAATAAATTTTTTTACTAAAAATTATTGTATGATTTTTTGAATCAAACAACATTTTCCTTTAAAAAAATTGAAAATATATAATAATATTTGAGTGCTTTATCCTCAATTTTATCACTCTATAAATATAATGTTAAGTTAATAAAAACACGGGTTTTTATTATTCTCATTGTTTGTAACAACTGACCTATTTCCTTATATACTGAACATTCTGTTTATTAATTTTGTTCAAATTATGAGAAAAATATTTTTTAATTTATGAAATTTCTTATAAAAATAATTTTGAGTTAAACTAAAATAACTCATTAATGATTTTAGATAATGAAATATTACTCATTATTTTTGCAAATATTTATGCTAGTATTTTTATATTTGATTAACGATATATGATGATACTTTTCTTAAATTACTTATATATATATAATGAATAAAATCAATAATAAAATATTTGCAGTATTAATGACAAAAAATGTATCCTGTTTAACATTTATGTCGTAGTAAATAGTAATAATATTATTATAACAGTATGAAATATGTTCATTTAGAGCTAAATTTTTATTTACAAATTTTAAGTTCAATCAGATTTATTTTTATTATATAAAAAATATCGTAGCATATGCATAGATTTTTTTAATACTAGTCTATTAGTAATCGTAAATACTTTGTATAAAATATAAAATATAATTGATAACCCTAAAATAATCACTGAAATTATATCTATTAACAAATATTGGTACCACGTTAAGTTGAGGGCAGGAGATTTTAAATGAGGTGGTGCACCTTTATGCCGAATAACATATTCAGTCCAATATATTACAGAATCGGCTGGAGACATTGGTCTGTCTTTAAATCTTTCAGCTGTAATTTTGGCGTTCTCAGAGTATCTACACAGAAACAGAATTAGTTATATTAAATAGTTTGATTATTTACTGTTATAAAAGGTTTCGATTGCTGAAATAATTAACATTAAATTTTACAGTGAAATTGTGTGAATCGATCTTAAATATTTTGCTCTCTTTGCATAGCCATCATATGATTTTCGGCGGTTATTACATTAAACAATATGATTTATTAAGAATACCTTTTTAAGGTAAAAAAATTACAGCTTAAAATTTGATTTATTTTTATGAACCATAGTAAATATCAAGTTTATTGTAAGAAAAAATTATTTCATATGTTAGATTTTAGAGATAAATTTAGGTTAAATAGGAACCTATAACAATTTTTTTATTAGCTAATGAATAGTTTAAATAAAACAAGGTTATTTATTTTTATATTTTGAGTAAATTGTTATAATACATACACCACTCATTATTCAGTAGTCTATAAAACATTGTCTATTAGTCATCAAATTAATTATACAGAGTGGCCCACCACTCACTGACAACTTAAATAACTTTTGATCCAGTTAATATTTTTAGTTGATTTTTTTTTTAANTGAGAGTGATAAGTAATAATTGCCTTATCTAATTTCTTATCATGGTATTAATGCCAAGTTTGTAATGTATACACATTATCATCATATGTATACACAGTAATCATGAAAAGATAGCGTTTTCTTCTGTCCTTTTCTCAATACGTATTTCAATGTTTAATACCGTAAAATAATACATGAAAATTCAAATTTTCACAAACTTCAAAACGCTACAGAATATTTACTACTCAATATTAATAAGATATTTTTTTACTAAAATTTTTCTTAAATTCTACTCTACCAAAATAGCTATCTTAGATGTTTTTTTACATTTTATTTAAAATTTAAAATAAATAATATTTTTAATAAAATATAAAAAAATTAATCATTGAGATATAGCTATGGACCTAACGTATAACTATTATTTAAAAAAAAAATCAGCTAAAAATATTAACTGGATCAAAAGTTATTTAAATTGTCAGCGAGTGGTGGGCCACTCTGTATATTATTCATGTCATTCTTTTAAACTATTCCGAGAATTATGTATAGAAAAGGAATTGATAAAAATATAATGCAACAACTATAAGGAATTGTTTAGTTGTGATAAATCATATATTTTAAATAAAATAACATGTAATAACTAACACAATAGAGTAATAAACAGATAATATTAAAAGGCCGTGACACTTCTTGCATATATAGATGCCTTAAATTTAATATAAAAGGACTCAAAATCTGTTACTTCGGTTCACTACTCTTTCACTTAATAATCTTTCAATAAGTGCAAGAAGTGGCTTTACATACATTATAAATTCACAAAAGTTTAAGTATATTTATTTTCAACATAACAAAAAAACTTACATATTATAGAAGATTTATAAGGTTTAAAGTTTAGTATACTGAGTACATCAATTAAGTAGGGAATCAGAAAAATAAGTGATTACTAGAATAAAATATTGTATAAATAAATAAAATCGATAACGTTTGTACGAAGTTAACCAGCTTAGTCCGATCTTTGAATGGGTCACTAGAATGGTCCTTATTTTTCAAATTTCAAAACTTCTTTCGGGACACCCCTCCATTTTATTCTTTAGTATAAAAAAATAATATTCTTATTTATTAAATTTAAATTTAAGATCGTTTGGAATTAAATTATGGGACACAGCATTTTAAGGTTTTTGACTTCGAATTTTCGAAGAATATTCCATAAAACGATAAAAAAAAAACCTATATTAGAGGTTTTCAAGTGATTTTTTCAATAAAAGTCAAGATACAAAAAAAAAAAAAAGAATGCTTATAACCATTATAAGCAATAATCATTAAACATTTTAGTTGAGACTGTTGAATTTCATTAGTATTGATGGATTTTCGTTGTATAACTCGTCATTAGAATCAGTTGGTTTTTATAGTTCTAAAAAGATGACTAAAAGAATAAGGGCGCAGAAAAATATTATAACAGAAAATCTAGCTGCAACATTGAACCGTTGTAAATTATTTGATAGATATGCGGAATTGTACTAATAGTTACAGCTGAAGCTCTTGGTCATAATGTAAATGACTCAATCATTAATCGCTCTTCAATTCATCGTTTTCGTGAACATTTTCGAAAAGATTATGCTATTAAAGTTAACACTCTTTTTTTTAAAACCAACATGGATGCTATAACTGTTCATTGGATGGAAAATTGCTCCCGTCATTAACAAACAAGGAGCTAATTGATAGGTTACCAACAGATAACTTTTATAACTTATAAAGGTGAAGAAAAATTAATAAGTGTGCCTAAGTTGCCATCCGGAAATGAAAAAAACCAGGCTTTAGCGGTTTATAATGCCTTAGAAAAAATGGTGTCTTGTAGATAAATTTTAGGCTTTATGTTGTGACACAACAGCATCAAATACTGGACCTCTCACTGGTGCTTGTATACTTTTAGAATAAGAGTTAAATAAAAATATTCTTTATATGCCATGAAGATATCATATTTCTGAATTAATTTTAAAATGTGTTTTTGAAAATCAAATTCAAAAATCATCAGGTCCCAATGTTGCTCTTTTCAAAAATTTTTAATTAGTTTGGAATAAAATTAACAAAAAATAAATTTAAAGTTGGAATATACGATAAAGTTGTTATTGATAAATTAAAAGAGCCACTAGATGGTACAATAGAGTTTACAAAAAAAAATTTAAGCGAGCGAAAATTAAGAGAAGATTATCATGAACTTTTAGAGCTCACAATTATATTTTCAGGTGGAGTTCCTCCTCGTGGCACATCATTTAGAACCCCTGAAGCTTTTCATCATGCTAGGTGGATGGCTAAAGCTATTTATAGTTTTAAAATTTTCTTTTTCAAGACCAATTAAAAATAACAAAACAGGAGTTAAACGGTTTTCGAGATATATGTATTTTTCTTTCGAAGGTATATATTATGGCGTGGATAAACGCAACAAACGCTACAAAAGCTCCATTTTTTTACCTATGTTTCTTAAAGAGCCTTTTTTTATATATAGATATCGATGAAAACATAAGTTTGTTAACAGTAGCAAAGTTTTGTAATTATTTAAGGTATATATTACAAGAAAATGCAGCACTAGCATTTTTTGGTACAAATGTTCCTATAAATAATAAAATAAAAATGGTTTGAGCATTTAAAACAAATGATAAATTTGAAGGAACAAAAAAACATTTTTTACAATCTCAAGATATTAATAAAATAATAATCAATATGAATATAGAAGACTTCAAAACTACTGAATCAAACAACTTTTTTAAAAGTTTTAATATAAGCATGGATTTTCTAAACATAGATCCTATATTGTGGGAACATAATGACGACTACATAACAGGATTAAACACCGTAAAAAAATTAAAAGTTACAAACGATGCTGCAGAAAGAGGCGTAAATTTAATTGAAAATTACAGTAATATTTTAATAAAAAATGAAAAACAAAAACAATATTTATTGCAAGTGGTGTCTGAACACAGAAAAATGTTTGTGAAAACCCCTGAAAGGGATCTCAAAATTGCTACTTTTGCATGAAAGTTAACCTTTACAACTTAAATTTTGATAATGTTCAAGAAATACTATGAGCTTCAAATTTATGTTTAACTAAAGCTTATGTTACACCTGCACTTGTATAAATACCTTTTTCGTTTTATACTTTTATATTTAAATTTTTTTAGCTTCGATGCGATGCTGAGAAGGTTTTACCATGATGTGTTTTTTTATGTCTGTCACCACTTTTTCTTAGCTCTCACTGGACCTATTTATTTCAACAATACCACAAAAGATCAAAAATTGTATCTAGTTGAAGACATTACCCATAAAAATTACGAATAATTCATATTCATATTCAACAAAATTTATTTAAAATTTAGATCAAACGATATAGTTCTATAGGAGGGAGAGATTTAAAAAATTATTTGAATTTAGTCATAAATATTTTCAGAGAGAATTTTTACAACTTATATTTTCAATACAATATTTATATGAAAAGGAAAGGAATAGCCTTTACCAAAAACAATATTCTGACTATCAATGGCTTATGATAAATTGAGGTAATGAAATAAATGGTGATTCTTTTAATAGCCACATAATAACCACTTTTATTCGCTTATTTTTTCATAAGTAGTAATAATAAATTACTCGTTATCGATCAATCAACATTTTATTTTGTTAATTCCACATATACAGATTGTTCAGTGTGTAAGGAAACATGTCAATTGTTGTAAATAAATAGACCAATATAAACCCGTTTCCTTACTTACTGAAAATTCTATACAACATTCTACAATAATTGTACATCTGTGGTTAATTCTCAAATAATAATTATAGGTTCCCATTTAACTTTTAAAAGTTACCCCGAAAATCTATTATTAGAAATAATTTTTTTTTACAATAAGCTACATATTTACTATGGTTTATAAAAATTAATCAAGTTATAAGCAGTATCCGTTATGACTTACACTGAATAAGTAAAATTCTCAAACTTACTTTTTGTTATTTATAAGCTCACTAACGGCATTGTAAAATGATTTTGTAGATACAGCAAACAAATCCATTGACAATGCCATCCCATGTTCTACCAAATTTTGAATGTTTCTTGGTTGATCATAAAATAATGGAAACCCTAAAACTGGTACACCAGCATCCACTGCTTCGTACACTCCAGAAATTCCTCCATGGCTAATAAAAAGCTTAATATTTGGATGTACTACACAAAAAATATTAAATATCTTAATAATGATATCATAATAGTAATAGTACTAAAAATAGTAATTTGCGTACAGAGAATGTCACGTTGTGGGAACCATTTTTTTGTCATTACGTTAGCAGGTTTGTTTTTCATTTCTCTTTCATATTTCCATAAAACTCTCTGAGGAATTTGAGACAGTGCTTCTTTGAAAGCATTTTGGATATAATCTGGTAATGTAGACATAGAAACCACTGAACCAAATGTAAAATATATAACTCCATGAGGCGATTCTTCAATGAATTTCAAAATATCCTACGACAAATAATTTTTATAATTAGTGCTATTATTAATATATAATTTATTAACTTAAATAAGTGTGTTGATGAATTGCCTACTACGAAATTTGATTTTTTTTATACTCTATCATATAAATAATAGACATAAGATTATTTATTAGTTATGTTTCATTTTAATTCTTTAAAATGTTTAGTAGTTCAGGGCGTTCTAAGGAATGGATGAAAATTTTCCCTCCTTAATATATTATGAATTATTATTGACATTTAGAAGTCTAATCCTATATCCTCTTTCTAGTTATGCTTATAATTATAGTTACCTTGAGGCGAGAAAAATTTTTAGTTACAAGATTTCATCTATAGATTGTAATTATAAAAATTAAAAAATCATGTTAACTTTTGTTCTTATAGGAAAATGTCTAGACAAAAAGAAGCTATAATTAAGTGTCTCAGAATTAACCATAAAATATTAGTCCATGATTAAGAAAGAAGATTCTACTATATGTTCAACCTGTAACCCCTCCACTGACTGTCAAAGACATTCTTACAAATTGTAGACGCTATAAGCAACAATTATGACAACTATCACATACTTTAACAAAAAATCTTACCGAAAGTATCGTAAAAACAATAATATTTATTAAAGAATTATTTAAAATTACAAAAAAATAAAGTACTTTTGTGTTTTATTTTTTAATTTATATTTTAAATATATATTTAATTTTAATTGATATTAGCCCCACATGATCAATTATTATTATATTTATAAAAGAAATCGAACTGTTTAATATTTTATAGGTTGAAAAACACAAGTTGTATCTATAATTTTTCTAACTCTCAAATAAAAAACATTCATTGTAGATTTAAAAGTATATATTGATTATTATAAAATCGGTAGCACAGTGTGGTCACGGCACAATATATATGATATCGAACAGTGATATTTTAATCACTATCATAAGAAACGCTGCTTCCATACAAATCTGTATGTTTAATTTTAAGAAATTGGTGAATTATTCCAAAATCAAAATGAATTATTTTCCTTTATTATTCTTGATTAGTAGGTTTTTGATTTAGAAGTAAAATATATAAATAAATATTTATTAAAGCAATTAAATATTGTATGAGATTGATATTTAATAATTTAATATTGTAATTTTTTCAGAGAATTTATAAAAAAATTATAAAGTAGTTATTACTTTTATGGCAAACATGTAAAAAATTGAAGAGCTTGACACCAAACTCTTCAGATAATAATTTGTTGTTAATTATGAATGGTTTATGACAGATGGTCTGCAAAAAATTTTCATCAGAATCCAAAATATACTTTTATTATTCAATTTTATCATCTCTTTAAACACCAAGAGTTAAATAGAAATTATTAATATATATTTTAAAATGATTTATTACTATAAAAAATAATTTAAAACACAACAAAATTGTTTTACAGGCTTTCATTTTTAATGTGTTAAAAATAAATAAAGCAAAATATAATTTTTAACCTATTTTTTTGGTCATTTAAAGTTGATTATTTAAAAGTTTATAAAAAAAAAAAAAGTTAAATTTGTTACTATAACTTTTAGCTCAACTTCAAGGTTGAAATTTACACATTATTAAATAGAAAATTTTATGAGAATTAAAAAAATATTATTGTTAAGATTAATATGCAGTCAGAAAATTGTATAATTATTACTTACTGTAAATTTATCAAAAAATCTCAATATATTTTCTCCATTTTTATTGTAATAGATTATATAAGTAACGTTTGATTTTTAATTTATTGAGATAAAAATCCAATTACTTAAACATTTTTTCTCAATTCAAAAAGTTTTGTAAAATATTTTAAAATAAAATAAAATACAAAATCGAAAATTTTAACACAAAAATAGCATACGGTAACCATTTTCACCATGAAGACAAAAGGAAGTTCGAAATTTTTTTTTTTCATAATAAAGTATATTACATTAGCTTTAATTTAAAGTGTATATAAAAGTGTCAGTATTTTCGGAACACTTTCAAAAGTTAAGTTGAAAAAGTTAACTTTTTGTGAAAAGGTTTTAGATCCCCTCATGTGGGTAGGTAAAGCGTCGGATTAATTAAAAAATAAAACAAAATTATAGGTAATTATCTTATGTACTATTAAAAAAAATTATATTAATTGGTCATTTTTAAAAAATTTATGGAATTATAAAGTTAAAAATATAATAAAAAAGAATATTTTTACAAAAATCGTATTTTTTTTATGAACTTTGATGTCTGTTTTCACCATGAAAACAAAATAATGTCCAAAATTTTTAATTTTTTAAGTATATTACAGTAGCTTTAATTAAATATATATATATAAAAGAATCAGTATTTCTGAAACACTTTTAAAAGTTAATTTGAAAAAGTTCAATTTTTGTACAGAAGTTGTCATTTTGAATCCTCCCCCGTGGGCAGATAAAGGGTTAAATTTACAAAAAAATATACCAAATGATAGGTAAATATCTAATGTATCTATTATAAAAATTGTTTTGTTTCATCTACTTTTCAAAAATGTATGGCAGTTTTAAGTAAAAAAAATTATAAAAATGTCGAAAGTTTGTGATTTTTAAATTTGTAATAGGGACATTTTTTTGATTTTTGAAGATAATGTCTTTGACTAAATATGATTTGTGATTATTTGACGTACCGTTAAAAGAAATCGGTTCGGCGACAGCTGAGAAAAAGTGGTAACAAACACAAAAAAAATCACACCATAGTAAAATTAATACCTTCATATTCGCATTGAAGCTAATAAACTTTAGATTAAACTTCAATTATTATAAAAAACTAAGTGTTTACATGGAGAATTGTAGTTTTGTCAATAAATTAATAGTTTTTCGTTTTTTAACAGAAAAAGTAATTTAAATCATTGATTATTTTTTAAACATTGTCTGAGGAACTCAAATAATCAAAAAGTATTATTTCTAGTTTTAATCGAAATTTTCCTATAATTTTGTCTTTATCAGTTGTTTATCTATTAGTTGAAAGGTCGTAAGTTGGTTTTTTTTCATTTTATTTATACAAATTTGAGAGGGGATTTATAATCGAAATCAAATTTATTTCCATTTCATTTAAAACATTCCGTAAATATTTATTTTGATAGAAAAAATATATTTACATAGTTTCGATTTCAAATGTGACAGAAAATCCTTAGTATAATTGAAAAAAATGAAATTAATGATATGTTAACAGCAAAAATAATAATTTCAAATTTGTTTGTTAATTTGAGATATTATAATATACTGATGTAGTTATCATTATTTCAAATTCCAATTATGTTTAATTATATTTTAAATAATTCAAAGAATACCATCAGTTTTATTTGTTTTTAAAATTCAAATATTAATTTGCGTTATAATAATAATTAATTATAACTATAATTTTTCAATTATTTCTCTTGTCTATAGACAAAACACCTATTTAAAAATTAATACATTTAATAATTTAAGAACCTGCCTTTTCAATGTAGAAATATATTTTTCGGCACACGGAGTCCTGGGTTCGATCGACAGGGTGCCAACGAGATTTTCTTATTCTGGTGCAAGCCAGCTATAATACCAGTTCCATCCATCATTGAGAGAGAGCCACTATCCTCTATAGCATGATAAGTTCGGGAAATAGAAGGTTGTAAATTTGATGAATAATAGTTCAGCTTTAACAGTTAATTTTTTTTGTATGAATAATTCAAAGAACAGAAATTACAGAAAAATTTTGAAAATAGTCTGATTGTATAATTTTATAAAACGAATTGAACCAAATGTGGACTAAAAAAAAAAATACTAGTAATTTTGTTCTTTTTCAATTGTTTTTTTGTTCATTTCTTTCAGAAAAGAAGTATTTCAAAATATTTTCCAAGACATGAAAACGATCTCTCTATAGCACAATTAGACACTTTTACACATTCGAAAATTCTTAATACTATATCAATATTTGGAAATATATATAAATATATATATATATAGGATTTAATCAAACTGTTTGTTTTACTTTGATAAATACTTTTTTTTTGCAAAATAATCGCGAAAAAAAAGTATTTATTCTATCTTCACTCATATTCATAAAATAAAAGAATATTTAACAAAAAATAAACCAATATTAATAACGCATCTTAATTGAGCTACGCGAACACTAGTTGAATTATGACAATAACATCCTCGGATATGATATATTTTTCAAACCAGATTTTAATATAACATTAGTCAACTTTTTCCAGTTTAAAAAACTCTACAGAGACAGTGATAAGTAAGGTACTATGAAAGTAATAAGTTTGTATTTTATTAATAACCTCTGCTATTGTTATCGGAAAATTGAAAATAGATTTAACTTTGCTTGTAGCTATGAATATACATATCATAAATACACAATAAATGAAAACTATTAAAATAATTATTAGGAAACTGGTTTATGTGATGATAAATTGGAAAAATGAACATTTATATTATTTTTAGCAATGTAATATCACTACCGAAGTAACAAATTACTAAACTTTAACATGATCTAACATATGAATGATTTATCAAGTAAAATAAAAAAGAGATAACAAATGATAACAAAAAAATATTTTTCTCGATCACGCAATCAAAGTTAATAAAGGCTTCTAATTTAAAAAAATTAATTTTAAGGTTTTTAATCTTGAAGGGATGAAAATATACAAAATATAGTACTTCAAAAATATTATCAGCTTTTAAAATTTTTTGCTCACATACAATAAATGAAACAAATTTTTATTGATAAAACTAATAATGAAATTATTTATGTAAATTTATGAAAAATTATATATACTTACATCTGGTATAGTTTTGGGAGAACTCAAATGCAAGCCACCAATTTGTATGACATTTGTGGGCCAAGTTCTAGATGGTTCTGTTACATAATGTGTATTATAAAATGTTAGTAAAGGTTTGACTAAGTCTACAGTATCAAAAACTTCAAGGTTTTCCCTTTTAAGTTTCCATTCTGTTTTGCTGAATAAGTACTTAGCATAAACGTGAAATAGAAAACTCCAAAAGCGATCAATGAAACTTTTAGGAGTACCCGAATCGTCTAGCAAGTGGGTGGTTACTGATGGATTGGACATGTGTTTAAAAAGAGACCATTCTGTCGGGTGGACAATAGAAGATGTCACTACATGTATCATAGGTAATTTGAGTACAGTTGCTAAATATGATACGCACTCTGAGCATAAATATTCTATTAACACTATGTCAAAATTTTGTCGACCCGACTGCAAAACATTTTTCATGCGTTCATCATTGTAAATTTGTTTACACATAGATCGTGAGTGATTTATTACTGACGGAAGAATTGGAACTGACAATTTGTTGTGATTTTGTAGATGTTCAAGAAGTGGCATTATGTTATGCCCGACAGTATCAGGTAACACATTAGAAAAGTCAATTTCAGTATAGAAATCCCGATTACCTTCTGGATATGGTGTAAAAACTGTAACATTGTGTCCTCGGTCTGTCAATGTCCGTAAAACTGATCGAACAAAGTTCCAGTGACTCTTTCCTGCCACTGGTTCTAAAGCAAGTATTCGTTCGCATTTTCCTTGAGATACAGAATTTAAAATAACTACAACTATGATATATAGTGACGTTAAAAAGTAATTTAAACTAACTGACATGCTGCATATATCGTATTCTAAACACTACTGATCTATTAAATTCGATTTTGTTATTTGTGTCAGATAAATACTGACGGTATATCCTTGATAAAAAAATATAAACACATTACTAATGGTTTTAAAAACCATTATAATGATCTATTAAATTACTTGATATTAATTATGTGCGGAAATTAAAAATAATTATTTTATGAGAAACTATTAAGAGTTATTAAGTATTCCTCTGTACTTAAAATGGTATTATTATTATCCAGTAATAAAACAATAATATTTTATCAAGACATATTATTTAGTTTTTATTGATATTTGAATTTCAAAAAGAAAATTTTTCATAGAGTCGTGAATAAAAAAATGATATTATGTTAGTGCAAATGTAGTAATATGGGAAATTCAAACCTTCATATGATAAAACTTAATTTAAACAACCAAAATTATTTTAATAAACAATTGATTAGTTAAAATGTTAATTTATAAAGACTAATCTGTGATTATATAGAATTTTGAAGCATCTGCAGTTATTATAAATCTCTAAAAGTGAAAAATGATTTGTTAGTTATTTTGACAAAAATACGATTGTTGTATAAAACAATCTTTATTTTCACAATCTATACTTTTTATAAATTTTAATCATCTTTATAAAAAATCAACTGTTGTGTAAAAATGGTATATAACAGAAACTGTTTAGATACATCATAGCAAAATATTAGAAATCAGACATGGTTCAAATGACAAATATTTAATATTACAATAGACAATTGATTTATTAACAGAGAATTTTCCAATTATTTTTATATAAAGGTTGTTTAATTTAGCATCAATTAGGTAGCGCTCTAGCCGCAACTCCGACACCTACTCCCAGTTAAACTCAACCGCACAACAAAAGGTAAATGGTCCTCCACACTTCTCACGTCAAAGTCTCGAACAGTACACTGTTGGCTGAATTACTAATTGAGGTATTAACCGAACTGAACAAAATCATAACATCAATAGCAGATAATGATATAGTGCTTTGGACAGAGTCGTCTATTGTTATTTTTTGAATCAAAACACCGTTATCGTTGAAATCATTTTTATCCATTAAAGCTACTAGAATCTTAGAAATTACAAATTCATTTCAATGGAGACAAGTTCTTACAGATCAAAATCCTGCTGATTATATTTTTAGAAATGTGTCTTCCTGTGATTTATCAGACATTGTGATGGATTAGGCTGCACTGGCTATGCATGAATTTAAGTAGATGGTCAAATGTGAATGAACTATAGGTAATACCTTAAATACGACACTATCATAGTGTGGTTCACAACGCGTCACGTGTTTTTGGTTCATTAAAAAATTACTGCTCTACTTATGACTTCGTTATCTCGTTAACGTGTTTCTATCTACCGACTTCATAGTAAAGAAAATTCAGTCAGTGGTTGATAGCGGGAGTTTTCAAGGGGGTGGATGGTTAGCTTAGAATTAATTAGGTGGTGCGCTCTAGACGCAACTCCAGCATCTACTCACTGTCCAACTACCATTGTCGGATGCACTCTTCCTTCCTTACCTTCCCTGTCTATGTACTATTAGATAAAGGCAAAAATTGTATTGTAAGTTAGTGTTTTGAAGTAATTTCGGTTATTTTTGTGTAATTTTTGTTAAATTTAAGAACAGATCTATTCACAAAAGTTCATATTCTTTAAATTGTTTTATTGAGAAATTAAATTTAAGTGAATTTTAGTATAATGTGTATTATTTATTATTTTTGTGCCAAACAGGTAAAGTTGATTATTTATTGAAAAAATATATATTTTTTTAGATTAGCGTAATCAAACCCTCCTTACTCGGGATTTTTGCGTTTTGGTCTGAATATCCTTTCCCTCTTTCTTATACAGTCCATTTATAAATAGAGTCACAGGTGCCGGGGTAAGCGGCATATAGTTTTAGCACCTCGCCCAAACAAAGGTCAATCAGATAATTTAATTTCCTACAAGATAAAGGTTGGTAGATATTTCAATTGAAACAAAAGTTAGAATCTAGTATCAAATGAAAAAATAATCATCTATAAAGTTATCAAGGTATTATGCATCGAATATAGTATAAACAAAAAATAGACATTAATATTTTTTGTTTCACGGAAAAAATTTTAAATGTGCATTTTATAAAATTAGGAACTTATACAATACTTTGAGGTAACGTTACATCAGAGTATTGCATCGTCTCCTAATTTAACTGATAACAATTGTTTATTAATATCAAATTCTTTAATATTTCAAAATATTCAGATTTACAAAAATTAAAAAGATAATTTATTTATCAATTAAATCAAGTAAATTTTTAGTAACTTGTAATCATTGTCATAAGGTTTAAAAAAAAAATAATAAACTAATAATTTTACATGACATTTTTTTTTGAAAATATTTAAAAAATATTAAAATTTTAATACATTGTATTTAAGAATTTTAAACTCTTATAAATACTATTGTACGCCAAATTTAATAGTTGCCTTTTAATAGGTAAATAAAAGAAAAATTCATTCATATATTTTTTATTAAGCAAAGAAATATTCATAATATTATATTATTCCTTGCATCAATTACACATTGAACATAGTTATATGACAATAAACATGTACAATTAAATTATATTTCAAATGGAAATTTTAAGGTCAAAAAAAAATACACAATTAAACAAAAGATACGAATTGCAGATAGGTAATTAGTTAAGTTTCAAATATGCATTGTAATTACCCCATATTCATAAGTTGAAAAAATAATTTACCAAAAACTTATTCCCAATGATATATATCAATTTAAGAGTTTTGATTAAACAAAAAAATGTATTCAACCAGGTGCACTTCGATTTTTTGTTAAACTTATATTAAAGAGGTGTTTTTTTTTATAAGGAAGGTAATTTAATTAGTTTGATGAATTTAAATTTTCAAAGATTTTGTTGTAATTAAATCTATTTGTTTAGTACCTATGTGTTAAATAAAATTGGTGTTTAAAACGTTTCATTCTGATTTTTTCTTACTATTAATTAGATTTTTTAATAATAGACTACGAATAATCCTTAATGTTTTGCTTATAATAAATAAAGCTATTAAAATTCCTAATATTATGGCACCCATAACATCCAACAAGTAATATTGATACCAAGTTAATTCGAGAGCAGGTGATTTAAGATGTGGAGCACCTTTATGGCGTATAACGTACTCGGTCCAATAAACTACTAAATCCGCAGGAGACATTGGTCTGTCTTTGAATCTTTCAGATGCAATTTTAGCATTTTCAGTATACCTAACAGAAAAATGTTGAATTTTTTTTTAACAAGATCAGACATTTACGCATTAAAAAGTTACAAATTAAGTAACTGTTCAACTTAATTAATTATATTCTTTTTTTTTTTGCACATTAACTTAATTTATCGTTCGTCAAGTAATTTTAACTTACTAAGTAATTTTTTAAAAATAAATTAATTTAGTACACAGTAATTGTGGTTGATAGATTAATTAGTATTGTACTGAAATAAAATAATTTTTTTTTGAAAAATTTTTATAAAAAAAAAAAAAAAGAGTTACATATTGTGGAGGTATTGGACTTCAGATAATTATGTATATAATTATGAGTTAAATAATAAAACTTAGTAACTTATAACTTAACTTGTTTTTTGTAACTAACTTAATTTTACAAGCTAGAAAAAAATAACTAATTTGCCCAACTTTCGTCTTTAGTTAAATAAACGTTTAATTTACCTATTGTTATTTATAAGCTCCATGACCGATTTGAAAAATGATTCTTCAGTGACTGTAACTAAATCCATGGACATTGCCATACCGGCCTCTACCAGGTTTTCAATATTTCTTGGTTGATCATAGAACAAAGGGAATCCAAGTACTGGAACACCAGCATCAACAGTTTCATATACTCCTGATATGCCACCATGGCTAATGAACAATTTGACTTTCGGATGTACTACACATTATACGTATAAAATTAATAAAATAAAAACACAAATAGTAATAAATTAATATACAAAGAATATCGCGTTGTGGAAACCACTTTTTTGTCATAACATTGTCCGGTTTATCTTCCATTTCACACTCATACTTCCATAAAACACGTTGAGGTAATCTGGCAACAGCTTTTTTAAATGCATTTTGAATGTGATCTGGTAAAGTAGACATCGTGGCTACAGATCCAAAAGTAAATAAGATCACTCCATGTGGTGAATTTTCAATGAACTCTAAAATATCCTGTTGAAAGAAATACATACTGAATTTAATCTGTAGTACTACAAAATTAATTTAACTGCCTTTTTTGAGAGAATTTTTTAGATATGTCATTAGTATTATTTATTGTTATAAAATAAATTGTTAATGATTTTAGACATTAGGAAAATTTGAAAATAAATTTAATGATTTAAATAAGACATAGATTATGAAAATTAAAGTATTGAATATATTAACATACACTAGGAATATAACTAGGTGAGTTCAAATGAATACCACCTAATTGTATGAGATTTTGCGGATATGGTCGTGATGGTTCAGTGATGTAATGCTTATTCTGAAATATTATAGATGGCTTCACAGATTTAAAGTTCTTTCTTTTACCTATAATTTTATTTTTTCGAGTAATATCTTCATAGAGTTCCCAAATTATATCAAAAATATGCAAAATAAAGTTAGCAAAACGCTGAGAATAAGATTTTGATGGTGAAGGATGTAGTAGTATGTGTCCAACGTAAGCTGGACTATATTCATAGCCTATTATTTTTGGTTCCATAAAACTGATACCTGAAGTAGGATTTGTATAAATTAATGGGATATCCAACTCAGAAGCAATCTGTCCAATACATTCCGAATAAAAATATTCGATTATAACAACATCATACATCGATTTTGAACCCGATAACAAAATTTGTTGCATTTGGTCATACTTAAAGATTAATTCGCAATTTTTTTTACTTAATTTATGCATTTGTGGTATAACATGATATGGATTTCTTAAATGTTCAAGTATAGTCATAGCACTCATATTTGTTTTTGATTCAATAATTTTAGATAAATCTATTTCCACATAATTTTCTCGGTTACCATTTAAAAACGGGGTAAATACAGTGACATAATGGCCACGTTCCGTCAATGATTGAAGTATAGCACTAGTGAATTTCCAGTGACTTACACCTGAAAAAGATTGAACTGCTAGCACTTGTGCTCCATCTATTGTCTTAGAAAATATAAGAAGCACTATTGAAAAAAACAAGCATAATATCATAATATTTATCACTATTCCACAATTTAGATTTATAAAAAAAATTATTTTTATTTAAGTAAATTTTTTCTTATTTATTTGAATGTTGTAAAAAAAGAATAATAATAATTGATACGTGTCTGTTATGATTGAGATTAACTCGCACGATGAGATCAAGTAATACTGATTATGTTAACGTATGAGTGAAAAGTGTAATAATTTAAGCGGGAGGTTATATAATATATAGTAATGCTGTAATTTAATTTATTTCATAATGCCTTAATAATAAAAATAGGTTTGATATATTTTCTACTAAGTTAATTTAGATGTTAATTAATACATGATGGAAATGAGAAAGTAATTATTATTAACATATAAATATTAATTATAACTAAATCAAACTAAGAATAATACAATTTTAAACACATCTGATCAAATACAATAAAATTGTTACTATAACTTGAATAAAATTAAAATAAAAATCAAATTTTATTATTTTTAAAATTACGTTGAATTTTTTAACTTGATGAATAAAATCGATTTGGTCTTGAGAATTTTTACTTTTAACATTTGATATAGAGTTCCATTAATTTACTTCAAATGAAAAAATTCAAAATTATGATTAGCCTTTTTAACTAGACTAAAAATGGTGACATTTATTAAAAACTAATACACAGAAGTATTACTTATATAAGTAATGCGTTTAAAACATCAAATTTTTAGGTAAAAAAAAATTGTTCGAAACAAAAATATCATAGTTTAGAATAATAAAAACTGTTTTTTTTAAATAAGACTATATTTTTGCATGCCTGTTTATATTAGTGTGTTAGTTGTATAAACGCATATATTACTTACATCTGATATAACTTTTGGTGATCTTAAATAAATACCGCCAATTTGTATAACATTAGGAAGCCATGGTCGGGATGGTTCAGTTATGTAATGAGTATTTAAGAATGTTAGAGAGGGCTTGGGTAGCTCAATCATATCAAAAACTTCCAAATTTTGATTTCTTAATTCTTTTTCAGTTTCAATAAATAAGTAGTATGAAAAAATGTAAGCCAAAAAATTTCTTTAATCTATCTAAGAATATTTTTGGGAAGCTCAAATCAGTAAACAAGTGAGAAGTTGTTGAAAGATTTGACATATGACCGTATAATGACAGTTCATGATATGTTATAATAGGTGAAGTGACTATTTTTATAATAGGCAAACTAAGTGTTTTAGATGCGTACGAAACGCAGTTTGAACTTCCCAACTGGGTAATAATTAAATCAAAGTCGTTTTGTCCCAAACTTAAGATTTGCTTAATTCGTTCATCGGCATAAATACAAGTACAAAGTTTTCTTCCGTATTGCAAAGTATGTGGTAGTGTTGATAAATCTGGTATCAAAAATATTTGTATTTTTTGGACGAAATTGTAATCTTACCTTTTCCAATTGTTGAAGGTAGTACATTAGTCATATCAATTTCAGTATAATTTAATAGAATATCCATTAGAAATGGCGTAAATGCAATTACATTATGGCCATTATCTACTAGCGACTGAAGTATAATTTTCCACACATTCCAATGACTTTTGCCTGCTACGGGCAAAATGGCAAGTATTCTTACACTTTTAACCCGTGGAATCAAATCACACGAAAATACAAAAAATATACAAATAAATATAGAAAGTTTTAAACTATTATCAATTAACATGCTTAGTAATGCGATTCACTATATATAGATGAATTTAATATTTGAAAAAACTATTAGGTTTATTTGTTTATCATCTTTGTTACATTTAATTTTAATAAAAAAAAAAAATATTATGACAAGTTCATACAACACTTTTAAAAGAACCATAAAATAAATACGTAGCACTTAATAGCAAATACAGCTAAATTTATATTCAATAGCTAAATATTTCTTCATTTATAGATACTAAATAGATACGTAGTTTTCTTAAATGTAATTAAATAAATGTTAACAAGAACATACGCCAACAAGATTAAGACTGTAAAGTATATTAACTATACGTTCAACATAAAATTGGTATATTTACCTCGGTAATGTAGATAGTAGTTATTATACTGATATTTTTGATAATGGGAGAATTTAATAATTATAGATCATTAATTTATATACATTTTTATGTGTATATTTATAATAATTATTGCTATAGAGTAATTAATTTATCATGAATCACTTAATTAATCGAAAAATAAAAATAGTATTTATAATTTTTTGTTTTATCCTTTAAAGTACATGATTCACTCAATTTATCAATTATAAAGTATTTTCTTTTTTGTTTATCTCTCACACCTTAAAAGGGTATTACTTTATTTTTTTAAATAGCAACAAACATAATTAAATAGTTTATTTAGTATATAATGATCTAATTTAGAAAATCACTAGTCAATGACAACTTTCGGAAGTTATTAATATTTTTTAATGATGGCAATATTGCCATATTTTAATATGCAATATTATTTTACTTTTCAATAAATTTAGTGGTTCGTAAGTAATGAATTATCCTATATAAATTTAATATGTTATTTTAAAATATATGATATATGGTTTTTATAAAATGATGGGGAAGTTATCTTAATATGGTCGATAAATTAATCTATTTAATTTAATAGTAAAAATATTAAAATTAATCAAAAATTTATGTTCAACAAATCGACTATTTGCAGGCTAATTGGTATAAGCGACATTTTTATAAATAATTGTTAAAATAATTAAAAACATAAAACTAAAACATTCATATTTTTTTCCTAAAAATATTAAAGTAACTTATGGATCCTTTAAATTAAATGAGTCTGAATGTTTTAGGTAAAATGTCGCTTACACTAATTAGCAAGCAAACAATCGAAATAAAAATACATCATTCAATATTTAAAAGAGTATAATAATTTTTTACAGAATTATTTCAATTAAAAATAAAAGTAAAATAACTAAACATCTTTCAAGATTTTTTTAAAATAAATAGTGGTACAAAGCTCTAACAATTAATTTCCATTAATGAAAATATTCTAAGACTAAATTAGTTTATGATTGCAAGTTTGAAAAAAATAGAACTTTTAAATTAAAATTAATACGAATTCAAGTTTGGTTACTTAAATATCTAATTACAAACATAATTTACTAAAAAAAAAGATTGGTATATTTAATTAAATGAATTACTTCTTTTGCGTGTTTACTTATCTCAAGGATATTTCTAGTTCAATGAAAAAATTTAATGCAATTCTAATCAAGGCTGGACATAAACGAGTTAATTATTTTAAGTTAAGTAAAACTTTAGTTAAACCAAGATATTAAAATTTTACGTTGACTTAATTTCTCTTTTATTCGTTAATTTTTTTTAATTAAATTAAATTTTAGTGAGTTAAGAAAAATCATCAACTTGCTTAGCCTTGACTTTAATATGATAGTTGTTAAAATAATTTAAAATGCTGGGTAATTTAATTGTACTCACATTTGGAATAGGCTTTGGTATACTTAAGTGTATACCTCCGACTTGAACTACATCTAGTGGAAGAGAATTAGGAACCTCGGTAATGTAATGAGTATTAATAAATGTCAATGATGATCTTATCGAATCTATATAATCAAAATTCATTGGATACAGATTCTTTAATTTTTTTTCATTAGTGGCTAATGCGTATAAAATTTCTAAATGTAATTTTACATTACTGAAACGTTCCCAAAAAGTGCGGGGCCTTGCATACCGAGCCATTACATGAGAAGTTGTTGCCAGATTTGGTATATGTCCATAGAATTCTCGTTCCTTATAAGTTATCATAGGCGATGGCATAAGGTAAATCATGGGAAGCTTTAGTTTAGCGGCCGCATAATCTACACATGAAGAACACATTGGTTCGGTAATGACTAAGTCGAAATTAAACTTATGGCTTTCGTTTAAGATTTCTTCCATGTATACATTTTGGTAAATTATTTCACAAGTATAACGTGTCATATTAAGAAGTACTGGTAAAAAACCTGTAGACGTAGAAAATATTTGTAACATATCTTGTACGTTCATTCCAACTTTTATAGGTACTTCAAAAGACAAATCTATTTCAGTGTAGTTAGGGCGGTTTCCATCTGGAAATGGTGTAAATACTGTTACTTGATGTCCTCGTTCACTCAAAGTTCTTAAAATGGATCTCATAAAATTCCAGTGACTTTTTCCTGCGATTGTTTCAATGGCTAGGATACGTGAGCCACCAATATTCAACATACAGTGTGAAAAACATATTATGACCACAATTAAATTGAAATATACAAACAACGTAAAATTTTTCTTTTCTTTTCTTTTATCATTTATTAATGAAGTAAACATGGCTTATTTAATTTTAATATAAACTAAACTAAAGTAAAAACAAATAATATCAAACCTTTTTAAATGTTCTCCTTCTATGCTTTAATCATTTTAAGAACATCAGTCTCTGTGAATGTAAAAACATTATAATAAACTTAATAATTAGATTTTCTAGGATTGCATTCATATAATTATCCCTATGTATTATGTACAAGGTTACATAATGTCAAATATATAATGAATGACAATTTTTTTTTGATTTTTGTCACAAGGTTTATTTTGAATAATGAATGATAATTATTGGCATGCGAATTTATTATAATGGAATTTAAAATTTATGAAAAATATTTATAGTTACATTTTGAGTCAAACGGTTTAGTTTTTTTTTATGAAACTTTTTACAATAAAATCTTTACAAATTAAAATTAAATGTTATAAATTATAAAAATTAATATTCTTAATAATTAATTGTCGGATTTAAAATAAAATATTTGTCAATAAAGTTTTCGTATATCTTGATTGATATGTTAGACGATGAATGTAATTCTGTGTAGTTGAAACGATTTTCATCTGGAAATGGCGTAAGAGCTTTTAATTGATGTCCGTGATCAGATAAAGATTTTAGTATAAATCTCACAAAGTTCTAGGTAATTTTTTGCGAGATAGTCTCAACGACTGAAACAATAAAATTTTCAATATGATTCAATATTACAGAAGCCGTCAATATTAAAATAAGCGTTAAAAAAGACAAAAAAGTGCAGGCTAAATTGAAACTACTTTTAAACTAAAGTAGACCGTACTGTATTGAAATTTTTATGATACATTAACCTTACATTATGATTCTTTATTGTTAAGCAATGAACTATATTTTGTATCTAAACTTTCATATAAATGATAAAATTCACATGAATAATAGTATAAGTTGTTACAGATGTATCAATATTGTAATGCAATAATGAATTATTTGTCCAGGATTTAGTATTAATTTTATAAGATAATATGTATTAAATAACACAAGTCAATTTAATAAAGAGATAATAATATATTTTCTTGCATTTGTACATAGCTATAAAAATTAACAAAATAGTGGATTATAAAAGGGAACAAAAAAAGGCTTAAATCTCTCTCATTGCTCTCTTTAATCTTAGTATACTTATACAGTATATTGAATCTATACATTTTCGCAACGCATTGATTTCACTTATCAAATTCATGTGCAAGAAGTGAATAGTTACACTCAAGTTTAATTTAAATAAACAAGACGGCTTATAATCACTTTTAAACACTTACTGGAAAAATCAAGGTATATACTAGTATTAATACAAATTATAAGATTTAAAATTTATCATTTGAGTTCATAATCTAAGTAGGGAATTCGAAAAATTGAGTGATTACTAAAAATAAAATATCAATTTAATTAAATCAGTAATATTTGTACGGAGCTAATTGATAGAGTTAGATCATTGATATTTTATAAAAAGTTTATATAGTTTTTTACACTTAAGACTTGGGTTGACATATTGCGTTTAATTATTAAGATTAGAACAAAAAACCCAGCGCAGTGGGGTAACAGCACAGGGGGAATGTAGCATAGGTGGGTCAAGTATAATGTTATCTGACAGTGATTAAAATCATTATCATAAAAAACGCTTCGATGCATATCTGTAGATAGTGTTTAATTTAAAAAAATTGTTGAATTATTCCAAAAGCTACATGATTTTCTATGTCCTTATTTATATCCTATTTAAGATAAAGTATGTCGAATGAAAGAGGGATATAAATATTATTTCTTATAAAAAAATTGTATTGATCCATACACTTTTCAATAAGTTATAGCATTATAAAATTAAAAAGTTTTTTACCAAAATCTTATTTTTTTATTAAGTTTGATGTTAGTTTTCACCATGAAAACATAATAAAATCTGAAAATTTTCTTTTTCATATTAAAGTACATTTTATAAGCTTTAATTTTATATATATAAATATATATATATAAGTGTCAGTATTCAAAACACATTCAAAAATTAAATTAAAAAAGTTCTACTTTTATATCAGTTTTTAAGTTTTGAATCTCCCTGTATTAAGGGAAAAGGTTCGATTTACAAAAAAGTATGACGAATGAATGAAGTATATAAGTATTATTTTTTATAAAAAAATTGTATTAATCCATAAATTTTCAAAAAGTCATAGCATTATAAAGTTAAAAATATAAAATCGAGAATTTTAACACAAAAATAGCATACGGTAGCCATTTTCACCGTGAAGACAAATTAAAGTCCAAAAGTTTTTTTCCCCATTATAAAGTATATTACATACGCTTTAATTTAAAGTATATATAAAAGTGTTAGTATTTTTGGAACACTTTCAAAAGTTAAATTGAAAAATTTAGACAGGTAAAGGGTCAAATTTATAAAAAAATATATCAAATGATAGGTAAAGACATCATGTATCTATCAAAATAAAATTATATTGATTTGGTAATTTTTAAAAAAGTCATAGCAGTTTTAACTTAAAAAAATTGAAAATTTTCAAAAATTAACGATTTTTAAATTTGTAATTTTTTTGGAGATTCCACCATTTACGAGGAACGAGGGAAATGTTTTTAATTTTTGAGGGGAATATCTTCGACTAGATACGATTTGTGATCTTTTGACGTATTGTTAGAAGAAATCAGTACGATAAAAGCTGAGAAAAAGTGGTACCAGACACAAAAAAAAACACATCATAGTAAAATTAAATACATTCGCAGCTTCGCACCGAAGCTAAAAAGAGATGACAAGTATAATTAATATATTTCCTCTTGGTAAAGAGTGTCTTTAAAAGTGATTAATAACTAATTTATAGTTGAATCCTGTGTAATATAATATGGTTAAACAGTATTAGTTTGTTAAATATTTCTCTAAGTTATTTATTAAAATTTTTCGTTAGAA
This sequence comes from Daktulosphaira vitifoliae, assembly GCF_025091365.1. Classification (NCBI taxonomy): domain Eukaryota; kingdom Metazoa; phylum Arthropoda; class Insecta; order Hemiptera; family Phylloxeridae; genus Daktulosphaira; species Daktulosphaira vitifoliae. The sequence goes on from NW_026099575.1 coordinate 6,571,577, forward strand.
AATAATGATGATCTTCTATGAATATAATATATAAAGGAAATGTTGATTATCTTAAACGAAAAGATTAAAAAGAGCAGTATTGTGGACACAAACAGGGTAGCCGACTGTTATTCCATATTATGATAGTGACGAGTATATTACAAGTGTTATTGTTTTTCATAAAATTTAATTTATTACTGTAATTCATTTTTATGATATTTTGAAATTATAACAATCAACCTATTTACAACTTTTATTAATCGAATAAAAATATATAATAATGTAAATGAACCTAAAAATATTACACTAATGACATCTAATAAGAAGTATTGATACCAGGTTAATTCATGAGCTTGTGATTTCAAGTGATGTGCTCCCTTATACCGAATGACATAGTTGGTCCAATAAACTACAGACTCAGCAGGCGACATTGGTCTATCCTTGAATCGTTCAGATGTAATTTTAGCATTTTCAGTATATCTAAAAATAATAACTATGATTTTTTTAAATGATCATAACTATTAAAATAATGTTTCAATTACTTTTTATTATTTATAAGTTCAGTTACAGCTTCGTAAAATGGTTCTTCGGATAGTGACATCAAATCCATAGATAAAGCCATTCCAGCTTCTACTAAACTATCAATATTTCTTGGCTGATCAAAACATAAAGGGAACCCTAGAACAGGTACACCAGCATCTACAGCTTCATACATACCTGATATACCTCCGTGGCTTATAAAAAGGATAACATTCGGATGCACTGAAGTGAAAAACAATGAATTGAGTTTTATATTATAAATTAATATATAATTAATTATCGTACTTAGTATATCACGCTGTGGAAACCACTTTTTTGTCATTACGTTGACTGGTTTTTCTTTCATTTCTCCTTCGAATTTTAACAAAATTCTTTGAGGAAATTTTGAAAATGCTTTTTTTAATGTATTGAGAATATGGTCTGGTAAAGTAGATACAGACATTATTGATCCTAAAGTAAAAAATATTACTCCATTTGGAGAATTTTCAATGAATTCCAAAATATCCTGTGAAATAGAAAAATTAATATATTATCAAAATAATATTTTTTGGCTTATACGTAGTATTGAAATTTTACATTTTTCGAAAAATAAAAAATTAATTGTGATTAATTTGATACACAATTTGAAAGACATGGTCATAATTTGTTCAATTATAATATATTTTCTGCAAACGTTGTAATATTAAAATATTTATAAATTTGTTTATTTTATTATTATTTTTTTTTAATTTATATTAACGGGTACAAAACCCTTTAGAATAATACATCTTACAGTGCAAATATAACAATAGACAGTAGAAAAAATATGGTAATATGTACATGACAATTAATAACAATAACAAATAGCAAAAATTAATAGTAACAGTATTCAAATTATAATATAATATTATGCATATTAAATGGTATACCATTTAATAAAATCATTAAAAATGTAAATCAAACAAATAATTGATGAAGAGCTATACTCAGGTCCGGTACTTGCGTGAGTATTTAAACTACTTAATAAATCAAATATTTCATTCTTATCAATATTCCAATAATTAAGATTAATATTAAAATTATTCATTGAAGCTACATTTAAAATTTGGGGCTGTATGTTCATCGAATCAGCAACATAAATACTTGAAAAATAATTAGCAAATAGTTGGACAGTTTCAGAAGTATTAGTAGATGAGAGGTTATCATATTTAACACAATCGGGTACAATACTATTCGATTTTCTAAGGGAATTAAAATTTTTCCAAAATGGTTTTATATTTGATTGAATACTATTTTCAATATTAATAATATGTTGGGAATGACAAATTGAAATAAGAAATTTGCATTTTTTCCGAAGGTTAGAAAAAATAAGATAATTTTTATGAGAAGGACTAAGTTTATATTTTTTGTGTGCACATTTTTTATCAATAATAAGCTTTCTAAGGTCAGAATTTGCACAAACAGGGGAGTAATTATCATAAATTTTAGTTTTGGGTACAAATACAAAAAAAGAGTGATAAATAATTTCATAAAACTTTTCAACTAATGCTTCAAAAGATAAATTGTTATTTAGATTAAGTTCAAAATCAATGTTAGAAAGGAAATAAGAAATATCCTTAAAATTATATACCTGAGGTGACTTAATGAAAACAGTTTCCGTTGAATCGTTAAATATTATAATAATTTCTAAAGGCGGGTGATACTTATCAACATTTGGAACAAGGGATTCAAAGGAACGAGTAATAGAAGTAAGTTCTGCATCAGCACTAAGCCACATACAGTCAAGAGTACGACCAATACTATTTTGAATGCAGTTAACTTGTTTTAAGTTTAATAAATTTACATAAGAATTAAATAACATGCTTTCTGTGATGTGATCCTAAGTATTAGGATCAGTAGTTCAATCAAAATTATTTAAATTAAAATCACCAGAAATAATGAAAAGATGGTTAGGACTGTTAAAGAAAATAGACTCAATGACATTACAATGATTAGAATACATTTCCGTAGTTGCATATGGTGGAATATAGACACAGCCTATAACTATTTTTATATTGTTAAGATTCATTTTTAAAAATATTTGCTCAATTCCATCAACAATAGGGACATGTAACAATTCACAACATATATTTTTTTTTTTACAGCAATTAAAACCCCTCCACCACGCGATTTGCCATTAGACAGAGTACGATCAACTCTGTATAAATTATAATAAGTAAAATCATGTGTCCGCATCAAAAACATTGTTATTTAGCCACATTTCGTTTAAGCGAATTATATCATAGTTTACATTTAATAAAGCATTACGTAAAAATGGAATCTTAGTTAAAAGACCACGGACATTTTGGTAAAAACATAAATTATAAAAAATTTTGATCACACTTATTAACTGAACAATTATTCTTAGAAATAATTACCGGTATCCCTCTCACATACTTTATAACTAAATAAATTTCCCCATTACTTCTACGAATCTCCAAATCATTACAAATCATCCAAATCAAGTTTATTCAAATGATTTCTTTGATGTTACGTACGATCTGAACTGATACGAATGACTGAAGGCGGTTGCAATGATCATAATTTTTTTTTAGATTTTAAAATATCAAACACATCAGCTGACGAAGCAAATACTGCCTCAATATGACGGATTTTATTATGGTTACGATTACCTAATCGCATAACTTTCAATGGTTTAATGTTATTATTCCCACTAATAATGGAATCAATAACTTTACACACATGAATAGAATCGTGTACTAATCTATCCGCCGAGATATCTGAATTGGACTCTGGAACATTCTATATAAACAATACTTATATAGATGCCTTAAAATTAAAATAATACTTATATATTTTTAGTTTTATTACTTTTATTACTATTAATTCAAAAATAATTTTTACAAATCAATTTTAAAAATTAATTAATTATATTTTGTATTTTTAGTTTTAAATTAATAATATTTTTTATATAGTTTTAATTTTAAATAATATTAGCCACAAGTAATTAATTTTTATTGTATTTTAGAAAGTTATATTGATTTTAAAAGTTAACATAGATGCAAAACATTACTCACACTCGGTATCTTATTTAGCAAACATAAATGGATATCTACAATGTGTACACAATATATTACACAATATACATTATTGGTATGTTTATTTTGAAACTATATTACATTCGATCGTTAAGGTTTCTACGAAGGCAATATCAAATTTGTTATCTGATTTGTTAACTAACATTTTCTTCACCTGATTTAGTTTAAAAAAAAATTCATAATATTCTCTGCTTAAACTTGTAATATTTTAAAATATATTCATTAGATTTGGCATAAGTTGATCATATGTGAAACTTTCATCTCAACTTTTAGTGGTATTTGAGAATATTAATTTCAGTATTATTATTTCCATCCCCTTCTATTAACGGAGCAAAAACTATTATTCTATGTCCATGATCTGTCAACGCCTGTAAAACTGATCTCCTAAAATTTCAGCGACTTTGACCTTCAATAATCTCTACTGCTAATATTTGTGCGTTTTTGGCAATGGGTATCCTCAAAAGTGTTGTATATGTACTTATAATAAGAGACGACGAAATACATTTCATAGTGAACAATTTGATAATAACGTGTTCAATGACTTATATACTACTAGCTTTTAATAACTACGCATAAACAATTAATATTATTTTCAAGGCTATTACAATTAATATACAACCTAAATTTATATATTTTCATATAAATATATATTAAATTAAGTAATTTTTCACTGAAATTAATCTATAATGTATATATATATATATATATATATATATATATATATATATATAAAGCCATAATTATAAGTATAATACGTTCAAATGTTAAAAACACATGTGTGCTTAATTACGATGTCTCAGTATTAAAAAAAAATAACAATGTTAACCATCAGATCAAATAACTAGGCTTCTTTCTAGTGGATAAGGTCGTAGATTAATAGTGGGGTACCTGATTGCGTGTATAGTTAATGTGTAACATATCAACACACAGGAAAATTGATGACTTGAAGTTACAATTATGTTTATACAATATTATGATAAATTATTATAACAGCATTTATTGTAGCAAATTATAGGTCATCATTTAATGATGAAACAATTTAACTCTTTTTTTTTTTTTGTTAATATACTGAATGTGTGTAATATTTACATATATAATACAGAAAACAGAATAAACTCATAAAACTCATACAGAAAACAAGTAACTTTTTTCATTTCATTTTATGAAAATTGTTGTCATACTTATATTTATTCACATTATTCAAAAATTATTCAAAAATTATAAATACAATTTATACAGCAAATCGATTTTAGATAAGATATTTGTTTTTGAAGAATTATTGAAAGTTTGTAATTTTTGCAAAAATATAAATTATTTGATTTAAAAACCTCTACAATATTAAATAGTCAAATATATATACTCTTAAGGATAAAAATAACTTCAACTTTTTTTAAATAAGAACCTCTAATTTGAACGCATTATATTTAACGTAAGTTTACTATGGTAAATTTTCAGTCAGCTGTGTGTAAATTTTATTTTGATAGCTACTCGATTATGAAAAATATTTTATAGTCTATTGAAAAATTAGTACTGCCTCCGATATTTTGAAAATTAAATTTATGATAAAGTTTTACTTTAAATTTATTTTTTAAACAACTTTAAAAATTAAACGGTTGATTAAATAAAATAATATTAAGACAATTTTTTAAGAGAAAAAACATTATTAAGATTACAAACAATTTTTGCTTGTATTTTTTTTTTTTTTTTTTTTTTTNATGTAGCTTTTGGTTTTTTTTTTTTTTTTTTTTTTATCATTTTATTAAGCTAACAATAAGGGTTTCCGTTTAAGATAATTAAAGTTAAAGTTTATTTTTATTTCTGAAGAAATCACCTTGTCCTTTAATCTTAATATCTAAATATTGTATAATTTATTACTTACACTGGGTATGCTTTTAGGTGAGTTTAAGTGTATACCTCCGATTTGTATGACATTTGGCATAAATGGTCTTGATAGTTCTGTTATATAATGTATATTCTGAAATATTATGGATGGCTTAGTAGGTGGAATATTTTCATATCGTTTGAAGTGAACAGAGTGCGTGAAGCTTTCTTCGTAAAACAAACGCGACAATTCAAAAGCATACAAAATAAAGTTGTTGAACCTATGTGTAAACGAGTGTGTTATATTAGTTTGCTTATAAAATAAATGACTGACATAAGCAGGATTAAGAATTTGACCGATAAAAAATCTTTCCATATAACTAAGAGTGGTCGTTGGTGAGACGTAAATAATGGGCACGTTGAGTTTTGTAGCAATCACAGAGAAGTCTTCTGTCGTGATAGGTTCTATAATGACAAGATCGAATTTGGAATTAGAATCGAGTTCTTGTATTTGTTTTTCACTAAAGATTACATCACGATACCTTTTAACCGCACTAGCCAAATACGAAATAGAATTGATTGGACTTTCCCATTTTTGAAGTGTTGAATCCATTTCTAAATTAATTTGCCTTGGTATTTCTTGTGGTAAACTGATTTCTGTGTAGTTTTTTCGGTTTCCATCCAAGAACGGAGTAAAAACTACTACTTGGTGTCCATTGTCTGTTAATGTCTGCAAAACTGCTCTCATAAAATTCCAATGACTTTTGGCTCCTATGGTTTCTATAGCTAATATTCTAGCACATCTAGCTGGTATTATTGAAAAAATTCCTAATATATAAAACACTATTGAAAAAAAAGGACAGTACTTCATGATAGAGAAAATTATATACCACGTTTAAATTAAGATTAAATGTTATTTAAATAGAAGTTTCAATATTTTTCTTTTTAGCTGACTACACATATGATCATAAATATAGAGTCCTGATTTTCATTGGTGTAAAAATGCTTAAATTTAATGATCATTTCAAGGTAAAATATAAATCGAATAAAAAGTAATTGATTTCTTGGTAATACATTAAATGATAAAATGTAATTATTGTTTAGAATGTATTGTATTCTAATTAAAAAGTAATACACGTACAAACATATACAAATAAAGTTTTTTTTATAAAAATATATTTCTTTTTATCAACCATAGAAAATATCAAATGAATTTTGAATAAATAATATTTATAATGGTAAAATGTAGTGTTGTTATATTAATATGATGGTGAATTAAAAAACAGACCTGCTAATTCCATGTCAAAAAACTGGTCCTCACAAGGTCATGTTCCCTGTACATAAATTAATCAAATTTATATTTTTAGTACCATTACTATTATGACATCTTTATTATATTATTAAAAATTCATTTTGTTGTGCATACAATTATTAAGCATTTCTGGAGTATACGCAGAAGCCCCGGTACTATTTTATACATGGAAGGGCAAAAATTTAATGACTAAAACTATGTTCCCTTGGTTGTTACTAAGCTTAAAACGACTTATCTTCTAGGTGCAAACGGCTGCCGTAGTTAAAAAAATGCTATTTTTGTGTTAAAATTTTCGATTTTATATTTTCGACTTTAAATTACTATAACATTTTGAAAAATGTATGGATCAACACAAATTTTTGTTTTTAAATACATTATATATACTCCTTTCATTCGAAATACTTTTTTTTAAATCGGGCAATTTCTCCCTATAGAGAGGGCGTTCAAAACTAGATACATATGTATAAAAAGTAGAACTTTTTCAACTTAATTTTTGAAAATGTTACGAAAATATTGCATTCTTTATACATATGTTAAATTAAAGCTTACATTATGTACTATAAGATAATAATAAAAAAAAATTGTTCCGATGATATATTTCTATGTGCAAATGACTGTCAAAATTGAACAAAAAATGTAATTTTCGTGTAAAAAATCAATGTTTAAATCTTAAATTAAAGCTTATGTAATATACTTTATAATGAAAAAAAAATATTTCGAATGTTATTTTGTTTTCATCATGAAAACGGACATCAAAGTTGATAAAAAAATTCTTTTTTATATTTTTACTTTATAATGCTATAACTTTTTGAAAAATATATGGATCAATACAATTTTTTATGATAAATACAATTTATGTACCTCTTTTATTCGACATACTTTTTTTTTAAATAAAACCATTTCCCTTTATATATTTATATATTATAAATATATTACACATATAAATCATAAAACTTATAATTAGGATATAAATAGGAAAATAGGAGATCATGTAGCTTTTGGAATAATCCACTAATTTTTTAAAATTAAACACTATCTACAAATTTGCATCGAAGCATTTTTTATGATAGTAATTTTAATTGTTTATTGTTTATGTGTGTATTTGTTATACAATTTAGTATTAATAAAAAACTTTATTGTAGAATCGATCAACTTATTATTGAACAAAAATTACATTTATAATGCTATAACTCATTGAAAAGTGTATGAATCAACATAATTTTTTTATGAGAAATAATATTTTTTAATAATCCCATTTTTCATTTGACATACTTTATCCTGATGAAGATATTAATAAGGAACTAGCAGATCATATAGCTTTTGGAATAATCCACTAATTTTTTAAAATTAAACACTATCTACAGATTTGCATCGAAGCATTTTTTATGATAGTGATTTTAATCATTGTCAGATATCATTATAATTGACGCAACTATGCCGACGCAAATTTTTGTAGATGAATTCAATTTTTTTTTATTTTTTTTGAAAATTAGCGATTTTTAAATTTTTTTGAAGATTTCCCCCATTTACGGGAAACAAGGGAAATGAGAAACAAGGGAGCTGAGAAAAACTGATAACAGAAACGAAAAAAAATACATCATAGTAAAATTAATTCCTTCTCAGCTTCGCATCGGAGCTAAAACAGAAAATAATTAAAAAAAATTTTTCTTATTCCCTCAACCGTCTTCATACCAACTATTTTCAAAATCAGTGTCACTAATAATTAACGAATTAATGTAAATTAAAGGTGATTGTATCGTAGATAGCTACATAAAAAACTAATATTCTCTATTTTTGGACGAAAAAATCTATTTACAGTCGGTAAAAATTTAAATAATTTTTTCCCAACAGTTTCAATTATATCCAATGTTTAAACTTAACTGAAGTAACAACTATATACATATTACTAGGTATTATTATTATTATTATACATATAACACAAAAAACTATATAAAGTGATATCTAAAGTTTTTTCATAGTGTGAATAAATTATTAACTACAAATGTGATACTCGTAACACTTAAACGTTTAATAAGAGGTAGCATTCGAAAAAATATCATAATGAAATCGTATGATATTTTATTGTTATTACATGTTCATTTTGTTTTATATTATGTGAGCTTTATCGCCTTTATCAATGAAAATATGTAACGCACAGTACAACAGTCAATAGTAGAATGGTGTGCCGCTCCAAAATAATATTAGGCGGCCGTACAGGTGCGCGCAGCTATCTGAAATGATTGACTGGAGGTGATTGAAGAGTTCAGTGTAAAACATCTAATAGAGAATTCTCTCGGTCATATCGTTGATTCGATTACGCCATACAGTCGTCCTTTTAAACATGTATGATTATTAAAAACATAATTATTATTTAGTTTTGCTTTGATTTACCATTATAATATTTTTTTAAATCAGAATTAATGTAATTTTATTTTTATTCTTATACATATACTTAACATCTTATATATTTAAACATTTTATTTTATTTTTTCAATTATGTAATCTAAAATTTAAATAAAAAGTTTGTTAAAATTAAAGTCAAATTGTTTAATATTATTGTTAATATTATTATTATTATTAAAAAATATTTTTTAGAGTATTTTTTTAATCTTTTTTTTTCACCTTTATCCCAACTACTTGAGGTCGGCCATCCTTATATTAAACATTACACGATCTTCCAAATCATCTACGCACAAATAAGCAGTCCTCTATCACATTCAATAATATTTAGAGTTATTTTTAATAATTATTAAAATATTTTTAAAATATATAGTTGCTTGTAATACTGATAAGAACATTACTCGTTCTTTTCAGTAGATTGAAAATAAAATTTTGATATCCTCCATATTTATTTCTGTTTCAAATTCAACGATTAATGCATATTTGAGACTTTTCATTTTAGTTTTTCATAAATTAAAAAAATTAAAAATAATTGAAATTAAAAAAATGTTATTCTGACGATTGTTCAACTATGAAGAATTGACCGTCAGAGATTAAAAATTCACAATTTCAACAAACAAAATAATTTATTTCAAGTTTTGAAAATTCTGCGTTTTTAATATCTAATTCGACTTAATATCGAATTAAATATGTTTAATAGTTTAACGATGAAAAACTGAAAAACGTCCCAATATTTTTTATATAAGTAATTTGACTTCAAAATACACTATTTTCAAAAAATATTTAATAGGTTTGCATCGAAACGTCTTTTATAATAGAGATGATCATCAATATCAGACATCATTTATATTTTTTCTAACCATGTCTCATCGCCAATGTTCTGTGTTTTATTTATTCTATTATATTTTATACATTTTGTCTTGCAGTACAAGACTGTTATTTTATGAATTGGTCACTAACGAACATTTTTCTTCCATAAGTGATTCATTATTAGTATTTACTTTTAGTTATTTATAAAATATCTTATTATAAATAAAAATACATGTATGTGGTAACAATTAAATTACAATATTACTGTAAAATATATATTATGTAATTTTACTACATTAACACATTACTATAAAACTTAATATAACTGATAAAATAAATGCTTATCTATGAGTCTAATATCAATTAAATAAAAATTATTATGAATAATTGCTCATTAATCCTAGGACTTCTTTTGTAGATCAATAATGGTGATTTTTTTTCTAGTATCTGATATCATGTCATTTATTTTACAATCTTTAAATATTACAGGATAAACCATTTGCCAATTATTGTAAAATTATTTTAAGGTAATTATTTTGGTATTATTTTTATCATTTAAAATTGTTGTAAGATCTATACACTCAATATCTCATTGAGATAATTGACATTGATTTATTAAGTAACCCTAAAGATAAGGTAGAAGAAGGGGGAAAATCAGGCATTTATAAAATAAATGTGATAGTTGTAATAAATGTTACGTAGGACAAATAAAAAGAAATATAGGGGTCAAAAAAAAAATCTCAATATCAGTATACACTCAATAATCTAGTACAGAGTTTCTCAAAGTGTGGTCCGCGGACCCCCAGGGGTCCGCAAGCACATATCAGGGTTAGGTCTTTAAAACTGTAGGTCTTTAGATGGGGGTCCGTGATTCATTTGACTTTGAGAACCTCTGATCTAGTAGACCTAAAATACGAAAATAATAAAAATGTATTTTAAAAATTCGATTACTAAAGAGTAACTTAGATGATAATAGTAAAATATAATAAGTAATTACATCAATTCATTTTTTACATTAATTAGATTATTGATTTGAAAATCGAAAAATAAATTTGAGAACCTATATCAATGATTTATACAAAATATATAGAACAAATAATACAAGAAGTATTTCAGCAAAGATATCCAATAAAAAGTACTGATACCAATTTAAGTCAAGAGCGTCAGAATTTAAATGAGAACTGTCTTTATGACGTAAGACATACTCTGTCCAATAAACCACAGATTGTTTTGGTGTCATAGGTCGATCTTTAAATATTTCTGACGTAATTTTAGCGTTTTTAATGAATCTGAAAAAATATAGCGTAGTATTTCACTATATTTGTCTAAATTATATCATTTTTAATTATATCATTAAAGTCATTGAATAAATCATTCTTTACTTACGTTTTATTATTAATAAGATTATTTATTGCGTTATAAAATGTATCACGTGTAATTGACGATATATCCATTGACAAGGCCATTCCAGCTTCTACCAAATTATCTACATTTTTTGGCTGATCGAAGAATAATGGAAAACCAAGGATAGGAATTCCAGCATCTACTGCTTCATATAACCCAGATATACCTCCATGACTTATGAACAACTTTACATTAGGATGTACTAACATATTTACGTTTTATAGAAAAAATTTAATGTTAATATTAAAACATATAAACTCACGTAAAATATCTCTCTGTGGGAACCATTTCTTTATCATTATATTATCTGGTTTATCTTTCATTTGACCTTCATATTTCCATAAAACTCTTTGTGGAAGTTTTGCTAGTGTTTCTTTAAATACTTTTTGGACATTATGAGGTAATGTTGAAGTTATCAATACTGATCCAAATGAAAAATAAATGACACCATGAGGTGAGTTTTCAATGTATTCTAAAATATCCTATGTAATTTATATTATGTTTTATCAATTGAAAATTATAAGTATATTCTGTAATTATACCTAATAATCAATTTAATATTTTACTAAAAATAATCCTCCTAAAATAAATACTCAAAAATAAAATTAGCAAAATAGAAATTCAACTGAAATATAATATTCCAAAAATGAAATGCCTATATTTATTTGCTTTATTTTAACTGTAAGTAATACTAAAATATATCAATTTTTTTTAATCAATCCTTCAATGTATACTTCTTAAATGAAAAATGTTTCTACTTACAGAAGGTATGCTTGTATGTGGCTTAATGTGTATACCACCAATGCGTATAATACTTGGCATTAAAGGTTTTGACGGATCAGTAATATGATGTGTATTTTGAAATATGATTAATGGTTTTGTAGATTTTATTCTTTGGTAATTTTTAAGACTTTTAAACTTCGAAATATTTTCATCGTATTTAATTCGAATATTTTCATAAAAGAACAAGATAAAGTTAAAAATTCTTTTAGCTAAATATTTATGTGGATGTGAATACTCGCTTAATAAGTGGCCTACATAAGCAGGATTTAATATTTGTCCAGTAGTTTCCCATTCTAAATAACCGAAAGAAGTTGTTGGTATAACATAAATCAATGGTATACCTAATTTTGTAGCAATCAGAGATATATCTTCTGTAGCAAGAGGTTGAACAAAAAGAACATCAAATTTCAATTTTGAATTTTCCATTAAAATATGCTGCATTTTTTCATAATTGATGATAACACTATAATAATAAATAGTCATTTCGTATAAATTTGTAATTAGATTTAATGGACTTTGCCAATTTTTTACATCTGTTATTCCTTTATTTGTGTGCATAGGAGTTACTTGTGATGTATCTATTTCTGTGTAGTTTGTTCTGTTTCCTTCCAAAAATGGAGTAAATACTGTTACTTCATGTCCATGATCTATCAAAGTTTGAAGAATTGCTTTCATAAAATTCCAGTGGCTTTTTCCGCCAACGGTTTCCACTGCCAATATATGCGCAGCTTCTATTATTGGCACTACGATAATAGTAGCCAAAATGCATAATGAAATCAAATACATAGTAGTGTATTTCATGACTGTCGGTATATAAATGTTATTTAAAACTGATAAGGTTATACTAGCTACAAATTTGTTCAATGGCTGTAAAATCATTAGATTTACACACAATTATTTAATATTATACATACTTATGCATTACTACTACAGACAGAAAATGAATGATTTGTTGGTAGACATTTATAACTTAATAAATTTACTTGTTCCATTAACTTAAGATTTTTTCATTACTAATCATTACTTAAATTATGATATTGGATATTTTATTCTTGAAAGTTGCCGAAATAAAAACTAAATGGCGCCTAGAACTACTCATTGACGACCATTGCGGAAAATACATAATCAAAGTATTTTTTTTTTTATCTATTTCACAAAGTAATAATATATCAAGTTATATAAAAATAATAATTTATTAATAAAAATTATTTCTTAATTATTCATTTTTTTGTTTGACTGTTTTTAAATTTCTAAATACTACTGACTTAGCAAAAACATATAATATATAAATCGTATAAAAAATAATGAATAAAATTAAAATTATAACAGAAAGAATATCTAATAAAAAGTATTGATACCATGTTAGATTAAGAGCATGAGATTTTAAATGTTGTGCTCCTTTGTGACGTACTACATACTCTGTCCAATATACAACAGATTCTGCAGGAGTCATAGGTCTATCTTTAAATCTTGCCGATGCAATTTTAGCATTTTTAGTGTACCTGTATAAATATAAAAAAATAATTTTACAATTGATTACAATTGAAAAACGGATACTTTAAATATAATTTATTTTAAATAAATGTAAATAAAAACACAAAATAATTACTTTTTATTGTTAATCAATTCCATGACTGCTTGGTAAAAGGGTTCTTTTGTAACTGTTAACAAATTTAAAGACAGTGCCATGCCATTTTCGACTAGATTGTCTATGTTCCTTGGTTGATCAAAGAACAAAGGAAATCCAAGTACTGGAACACCAGCATCAACAGCTTCATACACTCCTGATATACCTCCATGGCTAATAAATAGCTTAACTTTTGGATGTACTAAAAATATTTAAATTATTTAAAATGCAAATATAATGTAAGTGTTTGACTTACACAAAATATCACGTTGTGGAAACCATTTTTTAATCATCACATTTGCTGGTTTGTCATCCATTTCACCCTCAAATTTCCATAAAATTCTTTGGGGTACTTTAGCCAATGCATCTTTAAATGAGTTTAAAATATCTTTTGGTAGCGTAGACATTGTAACAACTGATCCAAATGTAAAGTAAATAACTCCATAAGGTGAAGATTCTATGAAGTCTAAGATATCCTATAAGAAGTAATAGTTTTGTGATTATATTTATATTGAATAACTTTAATTAAAATATTTATTAATTTGGTTATATATATTTGTGTCCTTCGTTTTATTGTTCTCATTAATTATAAGTATCTATGTTTTAAATAAGATAAATTCTCGAATTGAAAATAATTATCTTAATTTGAATGAGAGAATACATCTACGTATAAATAACTATCATAAATTTTTATTCTTATTTTTAATATAATATATTACTGTACTAAATACATATATTTATATATACATACTAAAAATTAATATTATAATTATTTAGTATTGTTAGTGTTATAATATATGACATACGTTAGGAATTCCAGCCTGCATGCCTAAATGTATACCTCCTATTTGAATGATACTATGCATGAAAGGTCGAGGAGGTTCAGTGATATAATACGTATTTTCAAAAATTAGAGATGGAGTGACATGTTCAACTTTGTCATAAGATTTTGGTGATGTATATTTAAGATATATTTCGTTATATTGTGTTCGTAATGCACCATAAAAATAAAGCATCAAATTATCAAATCTTCGATTAAACGATTTTGTTATATAAGCGTGTGAATATAACATGTGACTGACATGAGCCGCATTAAGTACTTGACCAGTGACCGTTCTTTCCAAAAGAGTTGCAGATGGAGATGGAATGATATATATCATAGGTAAATTTAATTTTGTAGCTATCAAAGATTGACATCCCGTTGACACAGGTTCAATGAGTACAATATCGTATTTTAAATGTGAATTATTTTGTAAAATGTCTTGTAATTTATCATGATATAAAATTAAATCACAATACATCCTACCCATTTGAGTCATAAGTTTAAGTAATTTTCTAGGATTTTGCCAAGTAAGGATTGTTTCTATCATGCCCATTCCCATTTTTATTGGTATTATATGTGAAATATCAATCTCTGTGTAGTTTGGTCGATTTCCATCCAAAAATGGCGTAAAAACAGTTACTTCATGCCCTCGTTCGACCAAAGCTTTTAGAACAGCTCTCATGAAGTTCCAGTGGCTCTTACCTCCAACAGTTTCCACTGCCAAAATACGGATAGTATGTGTTAACGGCACAATCAATGATATAACTAACAAAACTGTTAAAATTATTGTGAAGTACTTCATTTTAACTAAAATTCAAACGACTCACGACTAGTTTTAAAGTGTCTGAAAAATTATATTATTAGATAATTAAATAAATGTGAACAAAATATTTTTTAGTTGAGTAATTAAGATAACCTACATAAATTTAAATATAATTATGATTCATAAGACTATATAGTTTAAATAAAGCAATCTTATCTTCCATTCGTGGTTAATTTTAAAATAAAATGTGATATATCTTTATTAAAAATTAAAGTTTAAGGTAAATGTTTTATTAACCACATAGCTAGAGTTAGATTAAAATATGGATCTATTCAATATATTATAATTTTTAATTATTATTTTGATTTATGTTATGACTAAAATTAATTTATTAAAAAAATTTTTATTTCTGAAAATTATTTATTATTTACTATAATATCATTTAAAATTACTCAAATGCCAAAATATATAAACTTACTATTCAAACAACTTGTCTTTTTATGTAACAAATAAATTGTATTAATTTACTTAATTTATTGTAAAATGAGAATACTAGTGTAATTTATAACACAAATGTTGATTCAAAGGGAATTTAAATAATGGTTTTATTAGATAAAACTTCAACACACGCATATTAAGATTAATTAAGTAGGCATAACAATATGTATTACATCGGATAACATAATTATCAGTTTTAAAGTCTGTTGATGGTATCATATCTATTTTAAGTTATACAGCTCAAAATAGATAATTTTATAATATGTTGTTCAAAATTTAGTATAATTTGCAAATATTTTAATTTTAAAATAATATTTTTATTAAACTAAATAATATTCAGGTACATATTAATATAATTTATAATAACATATTTTCATTTAATTATTACAAAATTAATTTGTATTGAAAAGTGGAGCTTGAATTACCAAGCTATCATTCGTTACAATTTTGAATAAATTTTAAAATATGATTTCAAAAATTTTAAATTATATCTGTGATACATATTTATACACTGATATGTGACAAAAATTGATTTATGAGATTATTTATAATTAGTAATTGAGACCAGAATCCTCATATTATAACAATTTGAGTTCCAGTTTAAGTTCTTTAAAAATTTTAATTCCGGTTTAAAAAAATGTTTAATGATATCAGAACCGATATTAACTAATTCTTGAAAATTCAAGTTAATAAAAGTTCTAACCAATTTTTTGGTTAGAACTCAGTAAAAGACAAAGCACATAATATGTGTTTTTTCAACAATTCTTTTTACAATTTTTGGTTTTACTTCAGCTATTGACCTGACACAACCTTATTATGACTGAATTATCAAGTTTAAAGCAGAAGTGCGTATTACTGTTAAAGTACCTGGATGGGTGACCATACAAGAACCAACAGCAAATAACGCAGCTGAACATCAGCACTAATAGTGTGGATTGATTCACTACGCCATATCCACCACATATTTATGGAACATTTAATATTTAAACGCTTTAAAACAATAATATAGATACTATAAATGATTTTTTACCAAAAAGTTTATTATTTACTGGTGTATTCAATTTACTTCTAGATCTAGTGAAGTTTGCTAATGGTTTTTAGGTTATGAATGTGTTAAAGCTTTTATGGATTGTCTTGTTGATTGAAGTGCTTGAGGATATATCCATGTTTGCAGTTAAGTTCTGACGTTTCGGATTCATTGCAGAGTCCATCTTCAGAGTGATGGTTGCTAGTCGGTGGCTGCAACTATACATTTTAGGTTTATATATATATATATATAGGTTTTTAGGTTTATATATATATTTTTATAAAAACAGTAGGAACGAACATTATAAATAACATGAACTATTAAATTCCTAAGTTATTGTTAATATACAAATCATCAACTATTTCCTCGGAAAAAACTTATAAGTATGCTTAATGTAACATTAAGCTAAGACATATATTTGTCAGCAGCATTACCTCAATTAAGTATTCCGTAACTTAACCAAGTTACGGAATATGATACATTAGTATATACCGTATAAAAATATAAGATAAGCTAACTTAAAATCAATAAAATTCGTCCAAAAAATGCAATTCAATAAAAAAAAAACTTTATAAATTAAATTTTTTTACAAACTTCAAAAAACTGTAGCAATTTAATAGCTTAATTAAAAAGGAGTTCTTGTATCAAATAATTTTATTTTATCTAAAAATTAAAAAAAAAATTTTTTTTTATAATTTTTTATGAAATTTATAAAAAAAAATACTAATAATAAGTTTAAAAGGATTTTTGAGTGCGTAATAATTGATTAAAAAAAAAAAAAAAAATGAAAATTTTGGGTAGATCAAAAGGCATTAGAGTCGCAGTTAGATTTGTTCAATTCTGTAAATCTTGACTTGACTTTTCAGCAAAATCGGCTAAATTACAACTGAGAAAAAGAGATAACGTTACAAAAAATAAAACCCAGCACAGTGGGTACGTGGTATAGTTGGGTCCAGTATAGATTTAATCTAATTAAAATCACTATCATAAAAAACACTTCGATGCAAATCTGTAGAAAGTGTTTAATTTAAAAAATTTGGTGGATTATTCCAAAAGCTTCATGATCTGCTATTTCCTTATTAATATCCCGATTAAGATAAAGTATGTCGAATGAAAAAGGGATTATTAAAAAATATTATTTCTCATAAAAAAATTGTGTTGATCCATACACTTTTCAATAAGTTATAGCATTATGAAGTTAAAAATGTAAAAAATAAAATCGAGATAATTTTTTGAAAAAGTTATGGCAGTTTTAAGGAAAAAAAAATTGAAAAAATTGAAAAAATTAGCGATTTTTAAATTTGAAATTTTTTTAGAGGTTTCCCCTATTTATGGGGAACAAGGAAAATTTTTTCCAATTTTTGAGGGTAATGCCTTCGACTAGAAACTATTTGTGATATTTTGACGTATCGTTGAAAGAAATCCATTTAGTGAGAGCTGAGAAAAAGAGGTAACAGACACAAAAAAAAAAAAACCCAGCACAGTGGAGTCGCAGCATAGTGGGGACGTTGCATAGTAGGGTCCAGTATAGATTTAATCTGACATTGATTAAAATCACTATCATAAGAAACGCTTCGATGCAAATCAGTAGATAGTGTTTAATTCTAAGAAATTGGTGGATAATTACAAAAGCTGCATGATCTGCTAGTTCCTTATTAATACCCTGATTAAGATAAAGTATGTCGAATGAAAAAGGGGTTAATAAAAAATATTATTTCTCATAAAAAAATTGTGTTGATTCATACACTTTTCAATGAGTTATAGCATTATAAAGTTAAAAATGTAACCAACCCAACCCAACATCAACTCCTATTTCCTTAATTATATCCAGATTAGTAATTCGTTTAATTATATATTATATAATTTTTATAATTAATTATAATAACTTGCAAGTTTGAAATAGATATCATTAAATAGAAAAAAATGAAATTGGTAGATTATTTCAAAAACAACAATAACACTTATTCCCTTAATTTTACCCCGATTTATAATTATAATATATGAATGCATAATAATTACATAATTAAATTGAGTATGAAAGTGGTATTCAACAATATAATATTGTAATTTTTACGGAGATATTATAAAAATAAAAAGGAGTTGTATATTCATATACTTTTAATGCTTATACAAATTTAAAGGAATTGATGCAATACATTTTAATAAAAAAATTTTGTTATTTGTGAATAAATACACTAAACAAAAGGAACTTTCATCAGAAAAAAAATATACTTTTCTAAATAAACTTTTCGTGATGTTTTCAAATGTGCAATTAAACTTTTTCTATTACTTCTAAGTTTTAATATTATTACTTATTATTAAAAAATTAGTATTTACATATAAAAAAAAATAATTAAGAACAAAAAAAATTGTATTAAATTAATACTGATTTTGATTTTTAATATGTTAAAGGTAATCATTTTGAACCTATTTTTTATTGTCTTTTAAAGTGAAAGTTTTAATGAAAAATACCTTC
This sequence comes from Daktulosphaira vitifoliae, assembly GCF_025091365.1. Classification (NCBI taxonomy): domain Eukaryota; kingdom Metazoa; phylum Arthropoda; class Insecta; order Hemiptera; family Phylloxeridae; genus Daktulosphaira; species Daktulosphaira vitifoliae. The sequence goes on from NW_026099575.1 coordinate 6,590,917, forward strand.
TCAGCTTCGCATCGAAGCTAAAAAATGAATTTGTTACCATAACTTATAGTTCAACTTGCAAGTTTGAAATTGACATTATTAAATTGAAAAAAATGAAATTTTTAAGATTAATATGCAATCTGGAAATTTTATAATTACTAATTACAGTACATTTGTCAGAAAAATTCGATTTTTTTACATTTTTATCGTAATAGATAACTGAAATAGAAAGAATAGTAATCATATCCTAATAACTTTTGGTGTTTAAAAAAATTCTGCAATTGAAATATTCAGAACTTAATTAATTTTAATAATTTACTTTAATTAAATGAACCAATCAAACCAAAGTAGTTAAAAATATTTACTTAATTGAGCGTATTATCAAAAATATAATTATAATTGTAAAAATCCATCGTTAAATTCAGGTGAAACTAAAAATCATTTTTTTTTTAAATTTATGATTTATATAGCAACATATTACTAAAAAATTTGGCATATTATAGACTGGTAGTAGCACACAGAAATAGAGTTAAAAAATTAATAAATTATAAAGTAAAATTATTTACTTTTGTAGTTGAATACTTTTATCATATCAAATATAATTCGATAATAAATACTTTAAGAATATTAAAAATTAATGATTTTAATTGCTTGTATGGAAAAAGCTGGTTAAGCTACTTTTTATTTGAATAAGGAATATTTTTTTGATTTTTAAGAGTAATAACTTAAATATCATAAACTTAAATGAATCATTTGACGTATCGTTGAAAAAAGTAGGTCTAGTGAGGGTTGGCAAAATAAATCGTAGCCACAAAAGAACCACATAGTAAAATAATATTAACATGAATATCAATTTCTTCTCACGAGGGGAGACTATAGTGATAAGATCCTTTATATTTATTGAAATTATTGAATCTAAATGAGATAAATATCAAATGATTTGAAAATTCTATTCTAACTCAAAAAAAAAATGCAAAATTTTAGAAGCCACAAACGGATTTGAACCTCGTACCCTAGGCGTGTAAGATCAAGATGTTACCCATTCGGCAACTGTTCGTTGCTTTTTGTTGCATGATAAAATTGGCTATTTAAGCTAACTCAAATTTAAAAATTACTTTTTCGACTTTAAAAAAGTAAAAAATGTTAATAAGTATAATATCATATGTCTTATGAACTTTATTCTNTCATTTGATATGTCTTATGAACTTTATTCTATAAACATAATTTTTTTTTTCACTATAGTCTCCCCTCGTGAGAAGAAATTGATATTCATGTTAATATTATTTTACTATGTGGTTCTTTTGTGGCTACGATTTTATTTTGCCAACCCTCACTAGACCTACTTTTTTCAACGATACGTCAAATGATTCATTTAAGTTTATGATATTTAAGTTAATGATTAGTTTAAGTTATTACTCTTAAAAATCAAAAAAATATTCCTTATTCAAATAAAAAGTAGCTTAACTAGATTTGTCCATACAAACAATTAAAATCATTAATTTTTAATATTCTTAAATTATTTATTGTCGAATTAAATTTGATATGATAAAAGTATTCAACTACAAAAGTAAATAATTTTACTTTATAATTTATTAATTTTTTAACTCTATTTCTGTGTGCTACTACCAGTCTATAATATGCCAAATTTTTTAGTAATATGTTGCTATATAAATCATAAATTTAAAAAAAAAATGATTTTTAGTTTCACCTGAAGTTAACGATGGAGTTTTACAATTATAATTATATTTTTGATAATATGCTCAATTGAGTAAATCTTTTTAACTACTTTGGTTTGATTGGTTCATTTAATTAAAGTAAATTATTAAAATTAATTAAGTTCTGAATATTTCAATTGCAGAATTTTTTTAAACACCAAAAGTTATTAGGATATGATTACTATTCTTTCTATTTCAGTTATCTATTACGATAAAAATGTAAAAAAATCGAATTTTTCTGACAAATGTACTGTAATTAGTAATTATAAAATTTCCAGATTGCATATTAATCTTAAAAATTTCATTTTTTTCAATTTAATAATGTCAATTTCAAACTTGCAAGTTGAACTATAAGTTATGGTAACAAATTCATTTTTTAGCTTCGATGCGAAGCTGAGAAGGTATTTTTCATTAAAACTTTCACTTTAAAAGACAATAAAAAATAGGTTCAAAATGATTACCTTTAACATATTAAAAATCAAAATCAGTATTAATTTAATACAATTTTTTTTGTTCTTAATTATTTTTTTTTATATGTAAATACTTATTTTTTAATAATAAGTAATAATATTAAAACTTAGAAGTAATAGAAAAAGTTTAATTGCACATTTGAAAACATCACGAAAAGTTTATTTAGAAAAGTATATTTTTTTTCTGATGAAAGTTCCTTTTGTTTAGTGTATTTATTCATAAATAACAAAATTTTTTTATTAAAAAGTATTGCATCAATTCCTTTAAATTTGTATACGCATTAAAAGTATATGAATATACAACTCCTTTTTATTTTTATAATATCTCCGTAAAAATTACAATATTATATTATTGAATACCACTTTCATACTCAATTTAATTACTGTAATTATTATGTATTCATATATTATAATTATAAATCGGGGTAAAATTAAGGGAATAAGTGTTATTGTTGTTTTTGAAATACTCTACCAATTTCATTTTTTTCTATTTAATGATATCTATTTCAAACTTGCAAGTTGAGTTAAAAGTTATGGTAATAAATTCATATTTTTTTTTTTTAAACTTTCACTTTAAAGGACAAAAAGAAGTTGGTTCAAAATGATTACTTTTAATATATTAAAAATCGATAATAATTTGAAAATAATTAATTATAAAAATTATATAATATATAATTAAACGAATTACTAATCTGGATATAATTAAGGAAATAGGAGTTGATGTTGGGTTGGGTTGGTTACATTTTTAACTTTATAATGCTACAACTCATTGAAAAGTGTATGAATCAACACAATTTTTTTATGAGAAATAATATTTTTTAATAATCCCTTTTTCATTCGACATACTTTATCTTAATCAGGGTATTAATAAGGAACTAGCAGATCATGCAGCTTTTGTAATTATCCACCAATTTCTTAGAATTAAACACTATCTACTGATTTGCATCGAAGCGTTTCTTATGATAGTGATTTTAATCACTGTCAGATTAAATCTATACTGGACCCAACTATGCAACGTCCCCACTATGCCGCGACTCCACTGTGCTGGGTTTTTTTTTTGTGTCTGTTACCATTGTTTCTCAGCTCTCGCTGAACCGATTTCTTTCAATGATATGTCAAAAGATCACAAATTGTATTTAGTCAAAGTTATTACCCTCAAAAATTGAAAAAATTTCCCTTGTTTCCCGTAAATAGGGGAAATCTTCAAAAAAAAATACAAATTTAAAAATCATTAATTTTTGAATATTTTCAATTTTTTTAGTTAAAACTGCTATAAATTTTTCAAAAATTTCCAAATCAATATAATTTTATTTTGATAGATGCATGAAGTTATCTTAATTTACCTATAATTTTGCGTGTTTTTTTGTAAAAAATCTGACCCTTTATCTTCCTGCAAGGTAGGATTCAAAATGATAACTTTTTCAAAAAAAAACTTAATATTTAAAAGTGTTCCGGAAATACTGACACTTTTATATATACTTTAAATTATAACTAATATAATATAATTTAATATGGAAAGAAAAAATTGCGAATATTATTTCGTTATCATGGAATTCAAAGTTAATAACAAAATCAAATTATGATGTTGTATTCACTTTTATTTTTATCACTGTTTTGATATTAGTTAATACATTGTTAAACTAACTAATTTCAAGTTTATTTTTCTAATTACTTATTAAAAAAAAAAATTTTGAATTTTATTTTGTGAAAATGACTACTGTAGTCATTACTACATAACATACTGTATGTTATTTTTGTGTTAAAAATCTTGAATTTATTTTTTTACATTTTTAACTTTATATTTCAATAAGTCTTCGAAAAATGTATGGATCATAACAATTTTTTTATGAGAAAGGCTTCTATTATTGTCGTCTTCCCTTGTTTAAAGAAATTTCTTATTCATATTAAAATTATTTTATTATGTGATATATTTTTGGAGGCTCTCGTTTATCTTCTCAGCTCTCACGTGATCAACTTTTTTTAACGATACATTAAATGATCACAACTATTATCTAGTTAAAGATATTACCCTAAAAAATTGAACAATTTCCACTATTAATTAAAACGTTACTTAGCTTACATTCTCCATATGGACAATTAAAATAATTCATTTCTAATGTTTTCAAAGTATTTATTGACGAATCAAGATTGATATGATAGGTTTCAAGTACAAAATTAAATTATTTTACTTTGTAATTCATAATACTTTACTCTATTTGTGTGTGCTATTACTAGATTATAATATTTCAAATTTTTTGGTAATATGTTGCTATATAAATCATTTCTAAAAATAATTATTGTTAGTTTCTTCTGAATTAACAATGGATTTTTACAATTATAATCAAATTTTACAATATGCTCTATTGAGAAGTTTTTTTAAGATTATTTTGATTGGTTTTTTTAGTAAAAGTAAATCATTAAAATTAATTGAGTTCTGCATACTTCAATTGTAGAATATTTTTAAACACCAAAAATTAATTATAAATTATTACTATGATAAGTTTAAGTGATCTATTACGATAAAAATGCAAAAAAATCGAGCTTTTCTGATAATTTGATAAATTTACTGTAAATACAAATTATAAAATTTGCTGACTCCATATTTATATGGCGGGTTGGCGTTGGGTGAACATCGCCGACCCCCGTAACACGGGAGCCTCCTCGTCTCCCAGATGTGGGTCCCTAAGGCCCAGACCACATTCCCTTTGCTTGTTCCTCAATCCTGCTCTTCAACGCTATTTAATGATGAGTAGCCTCGGCCTACCTCCCCTTTCCACTGGCTTTCCATTGGGTTGAAGCCGTCTCATCCAAGGCGACCCGAGTAACTATGAGGTACTCGGGCCGTTGGGGCGTCTTTCTGAAAAATAAATACAAATTATAAAATTTGCTGACTCCATATTAATTTTTTTTTTCATTTAATGATGTCAATTTCAAACTTGCGAATTGAGCTAAAAATTATGACAATAAATTCATTGTTTTTTTATTATAAACTTTTTCAAAAAAAAATTTGGTTGAAAATTATTACTTTTAACATATTTTTTTTTATTAGCCTTCAATACAGAAGTCTTATTATAGCTAAACGATTAAAATAAAACTATACAATAGAAACTAAGACTATACAATAGGACTAAGACTATACCAAAAAAAAAATTGTTATTAAACACAATTAAACATATCGTTAAATTAGTAAATTAAATGTATTCAAAATACTAAAAAAGGTAGAATAAAACAAAATAGACCTAGGATATTAAATTGACATACAGAAAAATATTATATAACGAAGCCAGCTGAATGAACGAAGGAAATTATTTGTATAATTATTGGGGAGGATTTTGTAATAAAGATATTAAAACTAATAATGGTTAAAATATTAAGGGAGGACAGGGAATTGAACAAGAGTAAACGGTTATGTTGTAAAGCTGGGCAATCAAATAGTAAATGAGAAAAATTATAGGGGACTTCATCATTGTGTTTGGGGCAGAAGGGGGAATGGTTTAATGACATGTTAAAGGCATGAAAAGGTAGCCGATTATGACCAAATCTAAGACGGGAAAATGAAGTAATATGGAAACGGGACGGAGGGAGGTTGTAAACCAAGGATGTTTAGGAATAATTGGAAATATAGATTTATGTCAGTTTGCTAAAGAGAAATTAATAGTTAGATGAAAAGAGAAAAGGAGATCTTAAGAGATAATTTTTAGGATAGGTGGTCGGTTGAAAGAGTTAGTGAGTTTGGCTAGATGGTCTGCTATCTCATTGCCAGAGATTCCGACATGACTCGGGCACCATAAAAATTCAACATTAATGTCCATTAAATAGAAACTATAAATTAAGGCTTTAATTTTGATTGTGAGGAAGGATCTATTCTTTTTAAAAGGAACTGAGGAAAGAGAGGATAAGACTGACAGTAAATTCGAGACAATCAGAACATTTATTATATTGAGTGATTTAACGAATTCGAGAGCTGAGGATATCGCATAAGATTCGGTGGTAAATGAACAAGCTTTTGAAGAGAGATTATCTGAAAAATTCATGTTTAGACTAGGAATAAAAAAGTAAAAACCGGCGGAGTTAGTATAAACTGAGCCCTCAGTAAATATGTGGCAATAGTTAACAAAATGAGAGGAAATGAGTTATCATAAAAGATAAATGACAAAATTAGTTGGGAGAGATTGTAATTGAGGCTTACTATAAAAAAGAAATGGATGGTTAAAGTGAATTTTTGGAAAATGAGTAAGTGCATGAAATGGAATGTCATATATAGGTAGGCGATTGATTGAGGTAAATATGGAATTAAGGTAGGGAATCAAGGTAGTAGAAATAGAGGCAAGTAGAGGAAGAGTTTTTGGTACATATCGCCAAAGTGAACTTAGTGAGTGAAAACAATGAAATATTAAATTGGCAGGATTGGATATCTGTTTTAAAAGGAATTTATGGGCTAAGTAACGAGATCGAATTTAATTGGAAGGGCATACACATTCTACTTCTAAACTCATATTAGGGGTAGAGTAAACTATACCTATAATTTTGCGTAAGCAAGCAGAGAGTAGAGAATTGATTTTTTACGATGAACAGTGGAAGCCGAGGCATATAAAAAGGAACCATAGTCGACTTTAGAGCGGATAACAGCTTTAAAAATAAGTAGGAGTGAGGAGGGGTGGGAGCCCCACTAGGCACCTACAATAGAACGAAGATTAGACCAGCGTGATATGGAAGAAATGAGGTACTTAAAGTGAGGCATCCAGCGAAGTTTGAGTCCGAGGTAAGTAACATAATCAGAGAAAGATAAGTTAACCCCATCAAGCAAAATTGAAGGATGTTGTGGAATGTGTTTTCTAGTAAATATAATAGCTTTGCTTTTTTCTGGGGCAGATTCAAATAGAAAAGCTGGAGTATAGAAGAGAAAATCTGGAGCGCATTATTTATATTTGATACAGTAACCTGGAGTGAACTATGGGAAGAGAAAATAAGTATATCATCGTCGTAAAGTAAACTAAACTAAAGAAATTATTAGATGTGAGTGATTTGCTTATATCAGTAGTATATATGTTAAATAAAATAGGACTGACTAAACTACCTCGAGGAAGACTTCTATAAGTAATATGTTGGTAAGAGGGACCAAACGGCGATTTAAAGTGAAGGAGGCGGCATTTAAATAAAGAAATGATAAATTTACACATCGATATAGGAATGTTGATGGAGAGTAGACGTGTAACAAGAAGAGGGATGTTAACAGAGTCAAATGCACCACGAACGTCAACGAAGATGGCTGTAGTAAATTGGCGGTTACAAAACGAATGGTACACGGGACCAACAAGAGAGGATAGGCTTCCATTTTGAAGTGATTCCAAGACTCAGGAATGATATTGTTAATCCATAAATCGTTTAAGATAGTTAAAAGAATATCAAAGGCTTTTATTGGAAGATGTTTAAAAAAAAAGGAGAAATATTATCCAAACCAGCAGCAGCAGATTACCTGGAAGAAATAGCAAAGGACAGTTCGTGACAACTGAAAGGAGAGGAAAGGAAGCTATTATTACTATTATTTGCTAAGTTGGCTGAAAAGTGAAAGGTGCAATTTTATTACAAAAGTCGTCAAACTAGTCATTGTTGGTGGTGGAAGAAGGACGATTTATACAGTTTTTGAATTTTTTAGCTATGGTCCAAAATTCTAAGATGGACGTTGAAGGATGTAGAGTGCTGCATAAATTTAACTAACAGTTTTTTTTTGCTTTTTTATAATTTTGGTTGTGTAGGATTTTGATTTTTGGTATGTTATGTAGTCATGAAGAGAACCTGAGGATTTGTATTTTTTGAAATGTAAGGAGCGCATTTTAACTGCAGTGATGCAGGATGAGTTTCACCAAGGAGGAGAATGGCTAAAACCTTTATTGTTCGAATGCTTACGCGGGACTGAAACTTTTGCTGTTCTTATAAGGATATTAACAAAATTGTTATAATTTGTTGTAGGGGAGGTGGATTCAGACCAAGATACGAGTAAGGTAGAGAAAATTAGAAAGAAAGAGATCCAATCTGCTAAGTTTGGCCGGTTAGATCTAGTTGATTAATTGATTAAGATTTGAGGGGATGATAATGTAGAGGAGGAGTATTGTATACAGCTGAAGAGAGTTGATTAGCCAAAGAAGTGATCCAGGATTTCTCAGCAGGTTGAGCATAGGAGTTAGTGGACATGCATTCGAGAAACGAGTCATTAAGAGAAGACCAATCATTACTTTTATTAGAGACAAAATGTAGGTTGATAGTTTGGGAACTGTTTTTATTAAAAATCAAAATCAATAAATTTGAAAAAAATTAATTATAAAAATTATATAATATATAATTAAAAAAATATATATTATTTAATTAGTAATTTTGAGTAATGTTACATATCTAGTGCTAATATTTTTATCTAATTATTTTATTATATACTGTACTTGAGCCAAATCGGGCGTTAACTTTAAATAAATAAATAAATATTATATTTTTGAATCTAAGAATTACTATTCTGGATATAATTAAGGAAATAGAAGTTGTTGTTGCTTTTATAATTATCCCACTGTTTTAGGTTTTTTTTAGATATCTTTCCCATTTACGAGGTACGAGAGGGAAATGTTCAATTTTTGAGAATATTGTCTTTGACTACATACGATTTGTGATCTTTTTACGTATCGTTAAAAGAAATCGGTTCAGTGAGAGCTGAGAAAAAGTGATAATAGACACAAAAAAAAAAAAATACAAAAACATATTATAGTAAAATTAATATCTTCTCAGCTTCGCTTCGAAGCTAAAATACTGACAATTCACAAAAAAAAAAACGAAATCATTTCAAACTTTCATTATTTAATATTAATTCTATTCAAAGCTCACAATAATAAATTTTATATTAATATTCTGATTATTAGTTTATAATATTAATATTATTCATTAACTATTCAGATTTTACTTTTGTTTGTTTCATACATTTAAATATGAATTTATTGATGTATTTAAGTATATTGTACAACATGTAAGACGCTATTAAAATTGCTAAAATTATCACTGCAAAGATATCAATTAAAAAGTATTGATACCACTTTAAATCAATAGCCTGAGATTTTAAATGAGGCGCTCCCTTATGACGAATCACATACTCAGTCCAATACACAACTGAATCTACAGGAGTCATAGGTCTATCTTTAAATCTTGCTGATACAATTTTAGCATTATTGGTATACCTAAAATGCATTAATATTAAAAAAATTACTTTTTTAATAAATACATTTATTTTAATCACTCACTTTGTTCTATTAACTAGTTCAATTATAGCTAGATATAATTGTTCTTGTGTAAATGTTAATAAATCCAAAGAAAGCGCCATTCCATTTTCGACTAAGTTGTCGATGTTTCTTGGTTGATCATAGAGCAAAGGAAATCCAAGTACTGGAACACCAGCATCAACAGCTTCATACACTCCTGATATACCACCATGGCTAATAAATAGCTTAACTTTTGGATGTACTAATAATATTTGAATTATTTAAAATGTAAATAAAATGTAAGTGTTTAACTTACACAAAATGTCACGTTGTGGAAACCATTTTTTAATCATCACATTTGCTGGTTTGTCATCCATTTCACCCTCAAATTTCCATAAAATTCTTTGGGGTACTTTAGCCAACGCATCTTTAAATGAGTTTAAAATATCTTTTGGTAGCGTAGACATTGTTACAACAGATCCAAATGTAAAGTAAATAACTCCATAAGGTGAAGATTCTATGAAGTCTAAGATATCCTATAAGAAGTAATAGTTTTGTGATTATAATTAAATTGAATAACTTTAATTAAAATATTTATTAATTTGATTATATATATTTGTATCCTTCGTTTTAATATTCACATTAATTACAAGTATCTATGTTTTAAATAAGATAAATTCTTGAATTGAAAATAATTATCTTAGTTTGAATGAGAGAATACATTTACATATAAATAACTATCATAAATTTTTATTTCTATTTTTAATATAATATATTACTGTACTAAATACATATATTTATATATACATACTAAAAATTAATATTATAATTATTTAGTATTGTTAGTGTTATAATATATGACATACGTTAGGAATTCCAGCTTGCACGCCTAAATATATACCTTCTATTTGAATGGCACTAGGCACGACAGGTTGACAAACTCAAAGCTATAAAACAAGAGTTTCAATTTATGGCGAAAAAAGGATTTGCCACCTATCAAACAGGACGTGAGCAAGTCCATTACATTTGTATAAAAATTTAATGGTGATTGCAAGCCACACAGTCACTACCGTAGATTGAATTTTAAAACTGTAACTGATGGATATCTATTGCCACACATACATGATATATAATAAATTATTTTAGCTTCGATGCGAAGCTGAGAAGGTATTAATTTTACTATGATGTGTTTTTTTATTATTATTATTTTTTTTTTTGTGTTTGTGAACGCTCAATCTCAGCTCTCGCTGGACCGATTTTGATGGACAATACGTCAAAAGATCCCAAATTGTATCCAGTCGAAGACATTACCCTCAGAAGTTGAAAAAAATTCCCTCGTTCCACGTAAACGGGGGAAATCCCCCAAAAAATTACAAATTTAAAAATCGCTAATTTTCGACATCTTTTCAATTCTTTTTACCTAAAATTGTCATAACTTTTTTAAAAATGACTGAATTAATATAATTTTTTTTTTATAGATACCTTAGGTATTTACTTATCATTTTATATACTTTTGTGAACATTTGACACTTTACCAGCCCACATGAAGGGTTTCAAAATGGTAATTTTTTACAAAAAAATAAACTTTTTCAACTTAATTTTTGAAAATGTTGAAAATAACTTGTAAAAGACTGGTAAAAAAGTTATCAACTAGTCAATTCCTTGAATAGATCATTAAAATTCAATAGATCTATTAAAAATAAAATAGTTTATTATGTGTATTTTCACTTCAAAAAATAAAGTTGATACCCTTATTAAGTGTAAGGAATGAACATAAAAAATACCTTATGATTGATAATTTGAAAAACATCTAAAAAATGAATTTTAATATTAAAAATTTTTTAATAATTAAGTGGATTGTGATAAATGAATTATTCTGTATATTATTTTATTTATTATCATACTTCAATTTGTATACATACTAGTAGTTATTATAAATTACGTACATTCGGTATTTTAGTTGGTGACTTTAAATGAATACCTCCAATTTGTATGGTACTAGGCATAATTGGTCGAGATGGTTCAGTGATATAGTGCGTGTTTTGAAATATAATTGAAGGTTTAATGTGTTTCATTCCATAATACCATTTTAGAGATGTATATTTAATACAAAATTCGTCATATTGAAGACGTATTGCTGTGTAAATATAGAGAATTAAATTTGAAAATCTATTTAGAAATAATTTATTTGGATTTGCGTTTTGAGAAAACATATGGCTGACATAAGCAGGATTGAGAATTTGTCCTGTAAATGTTCTCTCCATAAATGTATAAGTGGGTGATCCTATTACATGAACCATTGGTACATCTAATTCTGAAGCTATTATAGATTGACAATCTAATGATAATGGTTCTATAAATAAAATGTCATAATTAAAATTAATTTTCTTTTTTAAAATATCTTGAAATATTTTATGGCCAAAAAGAATATCGCAATTTATTTTGCTCATTTCTGAAAGACTTGGAACAATATTTTGTGGACTTTGCCACTCTGCTATTGCATTCATTGTATCCATGTTAGTTAATATTGGAGTGTCATTAGACATATCAACCTCTGTGTAATTAGTTCTATTTCCATCTAACAAAGGTGTAAATACAGTAACTTCATGACCATGTTCAACCAATGCTTTTAAAACAGCGCTAAAGAAATTCCAACAACTTTTAGATGCAATTGTCTCTACTGCTAAAATACGAGCGCCTTGTGTTGATTTGATCATTAATATAATTGTAAAAATCATTGAAATTATAAAATATTTAAAAGAAAATTTCATTTTAACAAATGACACAATCGCGAAAAGAAAACTTATTATTGATCGATTTAATATAGTATATTAAATTATTGCTATTAAATGTTATTTAATGGTAATAGTTTTACTGAAGCAATTTAAAATGTTATTGTGAAACAATCTTTTGCGATAAAATTTTCAAATGGAGTTTGTTTTTCAGATATGAATTTCCTTAATTTTTTTTTGTTTCATGATCAAGGTTTAAAACTCAAATGATGTATTAATTATCCATTTTTAATGTATTATACTATATTAAAAACATAATATATAATAATTTATATATATATATATATTAGTATAATGTTTTCTAGATAAGCATAATTAACATGAATAGATAAAATATAATGATTTATAATAAAACAAGTACTTAAAAAATATAGTAAAGTAATTTTTGTACGAATAATTGTTAAATTAGTTATACTTCTGTAAATTATAGACTATTTAAATATTCGAAAAAATATAGATCTAATACTAGTCAGAGTATATACTTTTGTTTGAATAATAAAATTGAAAGAAAATTATTATGTAGATCATGTTAAACAATTACAAAATTGTTACAGTCGAATATCTAATATTTTAATATGATTATAACATGTAATAATTTAATCAATATTAATCATTAAATTAATAAATACTGTGCTTCCAAAAAATAACATAATTTTCTTTAACTTACCTTAATATTAAAGTTTTCGTATAAAATTATTCATATTGCGTAAATAACTCAAAAAATATTACTCATTATAAATTTATTAATACGTATTATTATCTTGAATTATATTAAATATAACAATTATCACGAGAATATAATTTCAACGCTCGAATTATTTTAATTACACTCTTCAACAACCTTACATCGTATAGAAAAGTATTAATTTTTAAACTGAGTGTAACTAATAGTTTCAGGTTTTGAAAAAGTTAGTTACACAGTATTGTTAGTAATTACCAGAGTTATAATTTAAAAAAACGGTAGCACAGTGTGGTTACGGCACAGTGTGATGTGGCATAGATGGGACAAGTATAGATGATATCTGACAGTGATTAAAACCACTATCATAAAAAGCGTTTCGATGCAAATCTGTAGATAGTGTTAATTTTAAAAAATTGGTGGATTATACCAAAAAGCAAAATTAATTTCTATTTCCTTTATTATTAAAGGATTAGTAGTATAATATATGACTATATATATATTTGTAATATATAAATATATAAAGAGAAATAGATTTATTTAAAAAAAAACTATGCTGAATGAAAGAGGTATATAAATAGTATTTATCATAAAAGATTGTATTGATCCACACATTTATTAGCATTTTATAGCAATTAAATATAGTGTAAGATTTCAAAACAAAAAAATTTTTTTTTTAAATTATTACAGATTTTGATTTTTAATACATCAGATATAATCAATACAAATTATAATTTTTTAACTATTTTTTTGGTCATTTAAAGTTAATTATTTTAAAGTTAATAATAAAAAAAATGAATTTGTTACCATTACTTCAATTTTAGAATTTAAATTATTAAATAGAAAATTTTTTGAGAACTGAAAAAATAAAAGAGAGCCACAAAAAAAAATAATAATATAGTAAAATAATTTTGATATAAATAAGAAATTTCTTCAAACTAGAGGAGACAACAGTGATTGTATTGTTCTATACATTTATCAAAAAGTTATAGATATATAAAGTTAAAAAACCCAGTACAGTGGGGACGTGGCATAGTTGGATCCAGTATACATGGTATCTGACAGTGATTAAAATCACTATCATAAAAAAATGTTTGAAAAAGTTATAGCAGTTTTAAGTAAAAAAAATTGAAAAAAAATGTCAAAAATTAGCGATTTTTTATTTTTTTGGAGTTTTTAGTAAAATAAATAGATAATTGAAAATTACCATATGATATTCTTCCATAATAGATTTCCCCGAAATTTTTTATATCATTTTTTAAATATAAAAATTGAAAGTAGATCTTATAACTAAACATTTGTAATATGGTGATTAAAAAAGTAATATAATTATTTATTTTTTACCAATTTATAATTATATTAGCTTTTTAAATATTTTATTTTTATACCAAATAATTTTGTGAAAAAATAAATTATTATTAAAACATGAAAATTCTGTTAATCAGTTTTTTGTTTCACATAATTTTTAAAAATTAATTTAACAACGATATTAAGTGTTTTGTATAAAATAAAAAAACTAGACAATAATATCAAAATTATACAACCAATAATATCCATTAAAAAGTATTGATACCACTTCAAATCAAGAGCGTGAGATTTTAAATGAGTTGCTCCTTTATGACGAATGACATATTCGGTCCAATACACAACTAATTTTTCAGGAGACATGGGTCGATCCTTAAATGTCTTTGATATAAATTTAGCATTTACAGTATATCTAAATTATACAGCATTAATTATTTTATAGCTTATTTAACATTTATATTGATTTACTTTGTATTATTAATCATTTCAGTAATGGCCCAATGTAATTGTTTTTGTGTTAATGTTAACAAATCTAAAGACAGTGCCATTCCATTTTTAACTAAGTTATCAATGTTTCTTGGTTGATCATAGAATAATGGAAAACCAAGGACAGGGACACCTGCATCCACTGCTTCATACACTCCTGATATACCACCATGGCTAATAAATAATTTAATATTTGGATGCACTAAAATTATGAATATTATACAAAAATTTGATACTATTATTCTTAAATTGGTATTATTTATAAGTTTAATTATTAAAAACTTACATAAAATATCTCTCTGAGGAAACCATTTTTTTATCATTACATTAGTTGGCATATTTTCCATCTCGCCCTCATACTTCCATAAAACTCTTTGTGGAAGTTTTGCTAATGTTTCTTTAAATGCGTTCTCAATATATTTTGGTGAAGTTGACATTTTAACAACTGATCCGAAAGTAATAAAAATAACACCATGAGGCGAATTTTCGATAAACTCCAAGATATCCTAAAAAAAGTTATATTCATGGAGAAATGTTACCTGGTATTATGCCAGGTAACATTTATTAGAATAAAGGATTATTATAATCTAATTAAAAATGATACTAATATTTTGTCATAATTTGTTTGTGAGGACATTTAATATTATTTTAATAATAATTTATTTTAAAAAAATCTACTTGTAATCTTTTCATAAAATAAACTAATATCACAAATTTTATTCCCGAAGTTAAATAAAAATAATCGATTAACACCAACATTCAAAGTACAAAATAATATTTTAATATCAAACATTATTTTTTTTTTTCATATAAAAAAGGTGTATTACACATCTTCATTTTATAACGCTGACTAACATGTAAATTATTGAA
This sequence comes from Daktulosphaira vitifoliae, assembly GCF_025091365.1. Taxonomy (NCBI): domain Eukaryota; kingdom Metazoa; phylum Arthropoda; class Insecta; order Hemiptera; family Phylloxeridae; genus Daktulosphaira; species Daktulosphaira vitifoliae. The sequence goes on from NW_026099575.1 coordinate 6,606,448, forward strand.
AGTAGCTATTAATAAGAAATATTTAATTTTGATTTACTTTTGGAATACTTTGATGTTCTTTTAAATGTATTCCACCAATTTGTATGACACTAGGAACAAATGGTCTGGATATTTCTGTTACAAAATGAGTGTTTTGAAATATTATGGATGGTTTAGATATGTTTACTTTATCATAATCCTTAATATTAAAATTGACTGATTTAACTTCATTTAACTGTGTTTGGATAGATACATAAACAAACAAAATAAAGTTTGAAAATCTATGAAGAAAAGATCGTGCTGGAGACGAGTAATGAGAAAACAAATGACCAACATAAGATGGATTGAGCATGTGCCCAGTAAAGGTTCTTTCCATATGACTGATGGTTGGTGAGGGCACTATATAAATCAGAGGAATTTTTAATTTCGTTGCTATTGGTGCTAAACATTCTGTCCACAATGGTTCTATTAAAGCAATATCAAAGCCAGAGTTAGATCCAGTATTTATTATTTGCTTCATTTGTTTATGATTATAAATTAAATCACAATACAATCTAGATATATCAACTAGTTTTGGTACTAAATTTATTGGATGTTGAAAATTTTCAAGTGTATCGATTAATCCCAGATTAGTTTTTACTGGTATGTCTTGTGATATATCTATCTCAGTATAATTATGCCTTTCTCCGTCTAAAAAAGGTGTAAATACAGTTACTTGGTGGCCGACATCAGTTAATGCTTGCAGCACAGCTTTCATAAAATTCCAATGACTTTTTCCAGCAATTGGTTCCACTGCCAATATTCGAGCTCCACTAACAGTCGACAAAAATGACAGTAATAGTGCTAAGTATAATTTAATAAAAATCATTGAGTTCTTCTTAGTATACCACATGTCAAACATTAAATTTGAAAGACTGTAGACTGATGCTATAATGAACTATTGTAACTAAAGGCAAACACTTGTTACGTTTTTTTCTGAAGGTTGTGAATACAATTAATTGTTAAGTATAGTAATTAGTAATTAGAAAGATACTTATTAATTAAAAACTCTACAGTTAATTTCTAATGTCATTCAATTGTTTTCCATACTATTAAAAAAACATCAACTAATTAAATATTATTATGAGCCATTGAAACCAGAATTAGAAACCGAAACTATTTTAGTTTTTCAAACATTTTTATCATATGTAAAAGTTTATCTATATTGATTTTTTTTGTACAATTTGTTAACAATTATAAAAACCAAAAATATTATTAAATCGATCATAAACCCTTAACTATACGTTAAATACGACCACATAGAAATAAAATCCATAATTAACCAATTTTGACTAATAAAATATAAAATCATTATTTAATTTATATAAAATATTATTTTATAATAAAATATTTATATAAAATTGATTATATAAAATATTTTTTATTTACAAAAATTTTAAAATCTCAATAGTTTCTGAGAAATAATGTGTCTTACTAGATTTTGATTACTATGTATATTTTTGGTTAATTATGGTTTTTAAATTTTTATAAGTAATAAAATAGATTCAGTTAATATTCAAAGAAGGCCTCATGATATTTTTGATTTCTATTATCACTTTTCAATATGTGCTATAAAAGATTCGATACAGATGTATTAAATTATTGAATGAAAGAAAAATTGTTAAATTCCGAAATTATTTTGGCTCCTACTTCAGATTGAAACGTAACATATATTATTAATTTCACCAGTAATAGAAAAATGGATTACTATTATTAATTTTTAGAAAAAATAATTTTTAAGAGTATCATTTTTTCTGTAATACAGTTAAATGTTTTTAAATAATTTATCTAGCATCATATCATTATTTTTAAATAGGGATACCTATTCCTGACAAATTATTTATTTTAAAAATATATTTTGATTTTTTTTACAAATATACAAGTATAATAAATACATATATCATTCAAATTTTATATATTTAATCTTAAATTAAAAAAAAACAAAACAAAAACTATAATATTAATATGTAACTTGTGATTACATAAATAAGGTCATGTAAAGTAGGAAGTAGTGTTTATAAGTGTAAGTGTAGAGTAATGCAGTTAAAAAAGCTATCATTAAAAAATTTAAACTAATAAATTAAAGCCTCAATAACAAATAAATACATATCAAACAAGTTTGTTTTGATATCTTTATTTTGTTTTCATGAACAGTAATTGTAGGTAAAAAAAAAAAAAGTTTATTTTTTCTAATCGAAAAAATAAATTATGTTTTAGTCATCTTCTCTTGAATTTTTAGTTTCGATGCAAAGTTGAGAAGCATTAAGTTTAGTATAATGTGTTTTTTTTTTACCACTTTTTCTCAGCTCTTACTGGACAGATTTTTTTGAACAATACGTCAAAAGATCACAAATTGTATCTATTCGAAAAAATTACTCTTAAAAATTGAAAAAATTCCCTTACTTCCCGTAAATGAGGGAAATCTCCAGAAAAATTACAAATTTAATAATCGCTAATTTTACTTAATGGCCATAACTTATTGAAAAATAGATGAATAAAAATAATTTTTTTGTTTATAGATAAATACATTAGATATTTACCTATCATTTGGTTATATTTTTTATATATGGTATATTTTTTTTGTAAATCTGATCCTTCACCAACCCACAGTAAGGATTCAAAATTATAACTTTTTCAATTTAACTTTTGAAAGTGTTACAGAAATACTGACACTTTATATATATATATATATATATATATCAAATTAAAGCTTATGTAATTAACATCAAAGTTTTAAGAAAAAATTTAAACTTTAATTTGTCTTCATGGTGAAAATGGCTACCGTATTAAAAAATACGTCATTTTTGTGTTATAATTTTCTATTTTTTATTTTATTTTATTTTAAAATACCTTACAAAGGATTTTGAGTTAGAAAAAAAATTTATATTCAAAAACTTCAACGAATATCAACAGATATTCAACACTGTAGTTCCCCCTCCCACATAGCAATGAAATATTTCTAGAATATTCCTAGAATATTTATTTTTGATATTAAAATATTTCTAGAATATAACCAGAATATATTGAAATATTCTCACAATGTTCTCAGAATATACTTTGGCAGCGAATATTACATTCTCACAATATTTTAAAAGTATATTTCTAAAATGTTATAAAAAATATATTGTGACAATATTTTTAAAATGTTTTATAAATATATTAAAAAAATGCAAAAAAATAGATCACTACGCGGGATTTGAACCCTGTACTTCTAGCGCTTCGGACTCGTACGTGACCCATTGACCCATGGGTTGCTTCGAAAGAAAATAGGATAAAAAAGACTATTTAAGGTAATTAAAATGGTTATTTGTCAAGTAATTTTTTTTGTTTAAAAAAATTCAAAGTAAATACAATTTTATATTCAATTTAGATTAGATTCATATAATTTTTTTGAAAATCGGCGATCCCATCACCATGATTTCTCCTTGTAAGTTAGAAACTGACTATTATTGTTGATAATATAGAAATATATTCTAACTATAATAAAAAAACTTTTTAGGATTTTTAGTTTCACAGGACAATAATAAGATATAATTGCGTTGATAAAACTAAAAAAATTTTAACTCGATAGGCCTGCAAATAATAGCAACAAGGGTTTTTTACTGTCCCTAACTTACTTAGCTTAATTGAATTAAGTTAATTAAAATTGATACTAATTAGAGAAAATGGCTGTTTACTTATTAAAGATTTAGGAATATGTATATATAATACATAAGTATTATATAACAAGATACCAATATCATCCAAAGATGTAACTAAAGGGAGAAAAGAGGATGGCTTGTGTCTCTTAAGTTACCTCAGTTGGCCAACAAGATATATATTTATAATATTTAAAAAATTATATTGATAATATATTCAACAAATATTTCAAGTTAAATATTCTATATTTATTTTAATTAATATATTTTCATAATATTTATAAGCAAATATTTAAAAAGATATTTTTTAAGCACATTGTAGAAATATTTTCGGTGTAATATACTGTATTTATTCTCTTTAATATATTATCAAAATATACATAAACAAATATTTAAAAAATTATATTGTGAGCATATTATGAAAATATTTCAATAGAATATATTTTTTATTATGTTTAAGAGATATTGTCACAATATTTTATTCAAAATATTTTAAAAAGTATTTTGTAAGAATATTTTGACAATATTAATATATTGAAATTGCTATGTGGGCTAGTGAGGAGAAATTTGTTATTCATATTAAAATAATTTTACTATAGATTTCTTTTTTATGGCTGTTATTTATTTTCTAAGGTATTTACACGAAGTTTTGTAAAACATATGATACTTGATCCTCCATACTATGAAGATATATTCTAATTGAATTATTAAAAAAAAACCAGCGTTAAAAAGGTAAAAAGATTATTACTTTGTAATACTGCTAAGTTTTAAATTAAATAATAATACATTTTAATTAATTTTCATTAATCATTTGATTAAGTCAGTACGCACCTCTGGTATTTTTCCAGCAGGTTTAAGGTGTATCCCGCCTAATTGAACAACATTAGGGGAGTAAGGCCGTGAAGGTTCTGTAATAGTATGTGTATTTACAAACAATATAGTTGGCTTGATTGGGTTCTCAACATCAAATGATTTTGGATTGGCATGACTAAGCTTACTGTTCAAGAATTTCATTGTGAAAATACTAAAAAATAACAAAACTGCATTACTTAAACGTTCATTGAACGATTTTGGAGTCGCCGTTTTAGCCATTATATTAGATATAACAGTTGGATTTGATAAATGACCAGTGAACTCCATTTCCATGTAAGTAATCATTGGTGTAGGAATTACGTATACAAGTGGAATTTTCAATTTCAAAGCGAAATAAGATCCACATTCAGACGCCATAGGCTCTAAAAGAACTATATCAAATCGACCATGATTCTTCAATATGTTTTGAATTCGTGTATCATCAAAAAGTAAATTACAGTGAGCTCTTGTCATTTCGGGAATGTGTAGCATTAAGTGAAAAGGTCCATTATAGACTAATGAGTCTTTTACCATTAGACCTACTTTTAAAGGTATAATCTTTGACAAGTCAATTTCAGTATAGTTTTCTCGATGACCATCCAGAAATGGAGTAAAAACCGTTACCTGATGTCCGCGTTCTGTAAGTGGCAATAATACAGCTCTCATAAAATTCCAATGACTTATCCCACCTCTCATTTCTATAGCCAAAATCCGTGCACATTCTAACTGAGATATCATACAAGATATAAAAATAATAGAATAAAATAATAAGAATTTAAGTTTGTGTTCCATTGTAGGAGTTTTAAATATCAACTAATATCAAAGTAAATATACATATTACTTATAAGTTATACCTTTTGAAATTAATTTCAATCAAAATGATTAACTAAAATCAGATTATTTTAACGGAAATATTTAATAACATCACAAGCCTAAATTTTTATTAATGAATGGAAAGTTATTATCAACATTTCTATATATTAAATGATTAGATTTATTAAGTGTATATTATTAATAATTTATCTAGAAAAATATAGTTAGGCGCAAATTGAAATTTTAATGAACCAATTAATTCCATGAATAATAATATTATTTATATAAAAAACTACTTCAATTTCAATATTAGTTTTTATTATTTTAAAATTTTAGATATAAATTTAGTAACTACTATAATTATATTACTAAATACAAAATTTAATTAGTTGCAATCAGGTCTCAAAATTTATAATTATTTGAAATGATTTCTTGTTATATGATCATGAACATTTTTCAATTTTTTATTGTAAAGTCAAGTAAATATCAGTTTTATTTTATTTTAAAATATTCATAAAAGTCAAAAAAGAATTTGATATAATTTATATAAAATAAATAATAATGAAAAAATTATTATTGACATAACATCTAATAAGAAATACTGATACCATGACAATTTTAAAGCTTGTAATTCTAAATAAACAATGGAATAAAAAATTCTTACTAACTATTATATCAAGAATCATATGTTATTAAAAATGTAAAAAAAAAAGTTTGTTTTAATATTTTAATTATTTTGGAAGAAATTAACAAACAATATTTTAACATTAAATTGTCAGTTTTGTTTTATTATACATTTTTTTTAATATCTCGGAAAAAAATTCTATTTAACTTGAATAAGATATACAAAATAAATAATAATGGAAAAACTATTACAGATATAACATCCAATAAGAAAAACTGATACCATGACAGTTTTAAAGCTTGTAATTTTAAATGAGGCGCACCTTTGTGTCGTATGACATAGTCAGTCCAATAAACTACCGTTTCAGCTGGAGACATGTGTCGGTCTTTGAATTGAATAGATATTTCTTTAGCATTTTTCGTATACCTATAAAGTTAAAAACATAAAATTATAAATTATTATTTATATAATTTTAATGATTTTAAAAGTATAATAAGTTCATCTTAGCACTTATAAAATCATTACTGCTTAAATATACTATATAAAAATTATTTATACGTTTCATCATTTATTATTTTATTGATAGCATCAAATAAGGTTTCCTTTGTAACTGAAAACAAATCCATGCTAATTGCCATTCCAATATCAACTAAGTTCGCCATATTTCTTGGTTGGTCATAAAATATAGGAAAACCAAGCACTGGGATGCCTGCATCAACAGCTTCATACATTCCCGAAATACCACCGTGACTAATAAATAATTTTACTTTCGGGTGCACTATTATCAAACGTTAATATTTAAAAAAATTTAATTTACGCGTATTTATCTATATGCTTCTTAATAATACAAACAGAGAATATCTCGTTGTGGAAACCATTTTTTTGTCATCACATTGGCTGGTTTATCTTTCATTTCACCTTCGTATTTCCAGAGGACTCTTTGTGGAAGTTGTGCAATAGCTTCTTTGAATGCTTTTTCAATTTTTTCTGGTAGCGTTGACATAGACAAAGAAGAACCAAAAGAGAAAAATATAACACCTTCATTAGAGCTTTCAATAAATTCATAGATATCCTACCAAAATAACACCAAAATAAGTCAATTTTCTTTCAATCAATATATTTTCATTATTTAAACATTTTAATAAAATAATGAATGCAGTTCATTATTTTAGTTCCACTTGAAATTAATAACAAAATTATTATTCATCAAAGTTTTTTAAAACGAATCCCCAATTTTTTTTGTTAAATAATATTTTTTATAAAAGTATACTAAATAAAGAGTTATTTTCTTTTTAACCATAAAAAATATCAATTTAACAGTAAAAATATATTTTTTTGTAATTATTAACGAAAGGTTGTACTACGTAGTAATATTATTCATATTGTGATAAAAAAATAACGTCGCTAAACACTACTCTGTTTTTCACAATTTCTATATCTTTAAATGCTAACGCCTAAAAAATAATATTACACAACTAGTTATCGACATGTCATAATTTTATGTTCTTATTTAACTTATATTAGATAACCCTAAAAATTACATTTAATAACAAAAAATGTTTGCAATTAACTTAATATTTCATAAAAACTTAATGTAAACAAATAAATAAAATCCTATAAAAATAATTAATCTATAATAGAGGAAGTATTGAAAAAAACAATAGAAAATAAAAATATAAATATAAATATTTTTTACCCAAACACAATTTTTCTGTTATAACCACAATAGTTTACTTTAAGTTACAAAGTGTAAATTTATGAAAACAATTTGTAATTTAAAAAAATCGGTTGCATAATTGAATCAATATATTCAATGATTCACATGAAATTAAAATATTACTCACTTCTGGTATTTCTTTAGGCGTCTTCAAGTGAATTCCACCAACATTAATAACATTAGGTTGTAATACTTTAGGAACATCGGTTATAGGATTTCCATTTACAAAAATTAATGAGGGATCATGTTTTAATTCTTCAATATCATACATTTTTTTATTATATAAATTTTGCACTGTATTTACCAACCAAGGAATCGTAATAGTCGTCAAAAATAACACAGTGTTAGATAATCTATCGTAAAATCCATTTGGTATTCTCTTTGGATACGAAAAATGTGATTCATAAGATGGATTATAGTAGAGACCCGTGTATAGTGGCATTGATTGTGTTGGTATTGGTGTCGGCACAACATATATTTGAGGAATTCCTAGTTTATGACCTATAAATGCCGTACATGAAGACCAAAACGGTTCCAATACAATTATATCAAATTTTTGTTCACCACGAATAATTTTCTTAACAAACTCATGATCTATCAGTCTATCACAAAACTTTCGTTGATATATAGTTAAAAGTAATAGACTCATAATTGGATTTTTGAAAAATTTAAACATAAATGTTATATCCAAATCCAAAATTAAGTAGTGCAGTGATTCACTGTTTATTTCTGTGTAGTTTTCACGATTTCCGTCCAAAAATGGTGTCAATACAGTGACTTCGTGTTCGGTGGATAACTCATTCAATACTGAACTTAAAAAATTCCAATGAGATTTGCCAGCTATTGATTCAATTGACAATATCTTAGCTCCATTACATAGCATAAAGTAATGTAAGATAAATATTATGTAAATGCTCACAAAATTCATCGTGTAAAAAAATATTGAGCTAGTTTTAAAAATGAAAATAAATTTAACTTCTAAAATAAATTCAACTTTGAAAATTAAAGTATTAGGTCTGCTAATATTGAAAGTATTTAATTTTACATTAATATTTTAGCATGAATTTCACTTACTTAAATATACCGTATAATAATCAAGTTGATTTATTCCACGCCTATCATCTTACACAGTATTGAAAAATTTAATTAAAACAACTTTTTAATATATATTAAAGTACGCCTTTGGCAAAAGAAGATAAGCTTCCGTTACATCAATTTATTTTTATACTGCATTATTATAAAAAGTTTTTCTCCTTTAATATGAAACAATTGATAATTCAACTATAAAATACTAACCTTGATGAACTTATGTTAAAGAATCACTAATAACGGTTTTAATTATTAGACAAATATTTCATTGGAATATATAGTACGATGTGAAGGGCCGCTCCAAATTTAAAAAATATGGAAATAGTGTTAATTAAATATGCCAACTGAATTTTTCTTTTTTTTATTGTATAATCTTATTTATAATTCTTTATTGAAAAGTAATCCCCTTATGCATACAAAAATGGATGGCTAAAACAATAATTTTTTTTAATATAGGGATGTTACAACTCACAACCTCTTTATGATGGCTCTAGATAGTGATAAATGTGTATATTAATGCTCATTATTATTAAAATGATACAAATTCAAATACATATTAAGAAATAAAAGAGTCTAAAATTTAGTCTTAATTGATTACAATTAAGTTGTTTATATTTTTCCTCTAAAATTAATATTCAATGTATGGAAACACAAAAAACTAAATAAGTCTAAAAATTTACATAAGCTCAAATTGGACGAAATTATCCATTTATTTTTTAAGTAAACTAATTAGTAACGATTATATGCATTTGATTCATTGCCATTAATTTATTATGTTTATGTGATAAGATCACATTTTGTGTTCATATTTCTGATTTGCCTAACTAAACTAATATCGCCCACTCCGTAATAGGTTATTGACACAGTACCATGGATATTCACACTGAAGGTCTTCATTATACAATTCGTATTATGTTATGTATAATACATAACATAATACGATGTATATATTATCATCAATATAATAATGTTTATATAGCCCAAGCGCCAGCTAACACCTTATCATCTGCGCGACATTATCTTAGAACCAAACATTTTCTCAAACAAGATCCTTAATAATAATATAATATATTATCTTAGTACATGAATTAACTTAACTTATATAATATATAAGTTAAGTTAATTATAATATTATTATAATACATTGATAATTCGGTCTACTTCCTGTGTAGATGAACAGTAGTTATCCAAAGAAGTTTCATACATTTTATTAATTATAATTAATAATTATTATTAGCGTAAAAAAAACTAGATATCGTTATTTTACACAGAAAGTCTTAAATTTTAGTATAATACGTCTCTTGATAGTGTCTCTAAAAGGTAGATATATGTTCTATTTAAATATGAAACAATCTTAACAATCTTGTTCTAATTTATAGTAATAATAGTTCAATAATAATGCAAAAGTAATTAATAAAGATATAATCAAACAAAGTAAAACATACAAAATAATGATACACTTAAAACAGGATAAATAAATAATACACAAAATGAAAACTTAATGTGACAAACGTACCACACGGAAAGAGATTACCTTCGGTACTCCCGAGGTCTTTTCTCTCTCGCTTTTCTATTCATTCCATTTCGTCTTATATACTAAAATATTTTGTTTTTCTTTTTTATAAAATTCATAATACAATCATTTTCAAAAATGTTTATAAATATTTACTTCCTGGTCTAGTAACAATAATTCGGGGAATTACAATTAATCCAAACACAAAATAATGACCTATATTACACCACTCAACATCAAAACCATACGCTTTCGTTTTCAGACTAACGAACTCTAGTATTGTCCTATCACCACACTCGTCCGACCGAAGATCTTGGTACTTTTTTGCGAGAAGCTGAAAAGCAAAAATGGTCTTTTGGTAGGGATGATGTGTCGAACCGCTCCAATAACTTGGGTTCTCTTTGATCTGCGCGTAAAAATTCTCACCAGCACGAATTATACTAAAGAATCTAAATTATAAATTATTACATTTGATAATGGAAAATTTTGATAAGTTTGGCTACTTTAGTAATACGATCAATTTATTATCTAATCATTCGCCACTTTTATTTACAACTTGTTTTTTTTACTCGTTTGTTCCNAAAAGTATAAAATGTTATGTAGTTTACAAGTTATATGAGTTGTTCTTTTTCAAAAAAAAACTTACTATTATTTAAAAAAATTCATTAAATTATATAACTTATTTATTGAAAAAAATTACTCAATCAATTATTATATAGATGATAACTTAACTAAAGCACAAGGCTTTTGCTGGAATACACTTTTTCTTTTTGTAAATTCTCGTCATTTAAAATTAAAAGTATTGTGCAATACTTATATATGTTAATTGGCCAAACCCAAGTAGTTGGGATTAATATGAGGGAAAAAAAAACTTATGTTACTCGTGAGTATATATTAAATTGTTATGTAATTTCCACGTTTTTCTTCATTCGAAACCCTTCAATTTCAATTTGAATATTGTCTATGTTTTGTGTTTTTATCGGTAATAATTCAAAGTTATTTTATTTCAACAACTAACTGAAAAGGTTTTGTTTAATTTAACAGTGATTTTATTTTTCCTTGCCTTAGAGTCGTGCAAAAACTGTTTAATTTAACAGTTATTAATTAATTATTTTATCATTATTATTATTCATTATAATATTATGAATCAATAACAATGCTTGGCTTTTAATATTTTTAATAATATTTTTTTATATCCTATATACAACTAGTATTGAAATATTAGCTTCGATGCGAAGCGGAGAAGGTATTAATTTTACTATGATGTGTTTTTTTTTTTTATGTCTGTTGCCACTTTTTCTCAGCTCTCACTGGACCGATTTCTTTCAAAAATACGTCAAAAGATCACAAATCGTATCTAGTTGAAGACATTACCCTTAAAAATTGAAAAAAATTCCCTCGTTCCCCGCAAATGGGGGNCAAGACATTAACCTTAAAAATTGAAAAATTTTCCCTCGTTCCCCGCAAATGGGGGAAATATCCAAAATATTTACAAATTTAAAAATCGGTAAATTTTGTCATTTTTTTCACTTTTTTTTTGTAAAACTTCCATAACTTTTTCAAAAATAAACAAATCAACATAATTTTTTTTTATACTAAAACCTTAGATATTTACCTTTCATTTGATATCATTTTTTTGAAAATCTATCACTTAACCTGCTCATTAGGGGGGATTTAAAATAGCAACTTTTTTACAAAAATTAACTTTTTCAACTTAATTTTTGAAAATGTTCCGGAAATACTGCGTCTTTTAAACATATATCAAATTAAAGATTATTTTGTGTACTATAAATGAAAAAAAACAATTTGTCCCGATACTTTTTCTTCTGCATGTAAACTGCTGCCGTAGTTAAAAAAACGCTAATTTTGTGTTAAAATTTTCGATTTTCGATTTTAAATTTTCAAATTAAAAGTGCTATAACTTTTTGAAAAATGTAATTATCAGCACAAATTTTTTTTTCTTAATACATTATAAGTACATATTTTATTTGACATACTTTTTATTAAAATTGGACAATTTCCCCTTATATAGGGGGATTTCAAATCTTGAAATATTGTAAAAAACATAAATATTTTTCAACTGAACTTTTGGAAATGTTCCGGGAATACTGCGTCCTTTAAACATATATCAAATCAAAGGTTATATTATATACTATCAAATGAAATAAAAAAATTTGTCCCGACGACCTATCTTCTATGCGCAAATGGCTACCGTATTCAAAATATGCTATTTTAACAAATTTTTTTTTTTTAAATTAAACACTATCTACAGATTTGCATCGAAGTTTTTTATGATAGTGATTTTAATCACTGTCAGATATCTATACTGGACCTAACTATACCTCGGCCCCACTGTGCCGCCACCCCATTGTGCTGGGTTAATTTTTTTTAAAAATGAACATATAAATATCATTTTTTTTTTATAGATACATAATGTTCTTACCTCTCATTTGGTATATTTTTTTTATAAATTTGACCCTTTACCTGCCCACAGGGGGGGATTTAATATGACAACTTTTTCACAAAAAATTAATTTTTCCAACTTAACTTTTGAAAGTGTTTCGGAAAGTCTGACACTTTTATATATATCTTAAATTAAAGCTAATGTAATGTACTTTATTATGCAAAAAAAATGTTTGGACTTTTTTTGTCCTCATGGTGAAAATGGCTACCTAATGCTATTATTATGTGAAAATTCTCGATTTTATTTTTTAGCTTCGATGCGAAGCGGAGAAGGTATTAATTTTACTATGATGTGTTTTTTTTTTTTTTGTCTGTTGCCACTTTTTCTCAGCTCTCACTGGACCGATTTCTTTCAAAAATACGTCAAAAGATCACAAATCGTATCTAGTTGAAGACATTACCCTTAAAAATTGAAAAAAATTCCCTCGTTCCCCGCAAATGGGGGAAATATCCAAAAAAATTACAAATTTAAAAATCGCTAATTTTCGAAATTTTTTCACTTTTTTTTCTTAAAACTTCCATAACTTTTTGAAAAATCAACAAATCAACATAATTTTTTTTTATACTAAAACCTTAGATATTTACCTTTCATTTGATATCATTTTTTTGAAAATCTATCACTTAACCTGCTCATTGGGGGGGATTTAAAATGGCAACTTTTTTACAAAAATTAATTTTTTCAACTTAATTTTTGAAAATGTTCCGGAAAGACTGCGTCCTTTAAACATATATCAAATTAAAGCTTATTTTATGTACTACAAAATGAAAAAAAAAAATTTGTCCCGACACTTTTTTTTCTACATTTAAACGGCTGCCGTAGTTAAAAAAACACTATTTTTGTGTTAAAATTTTCGATTTTCGATTTTAAATTTTCAACTTAAAAATGCTATAACTTTTTGAAAAATGTATATATCAGCACAAATTTTTTTTTTCTAAATACATTATAAGTACATCTTTCATTTGACATACTTTTTATTAAAATTGGACAATTTCCCCTTATATAGGGGGCGTTCAAAACTTAAAATATTGTAAAAAACATAGATCTTTTTCAACTGAACTTTTGAAAATGTTCCGGAAATACTGCGTCCTTTAAACATATATCAAATCAAAGGTTATGTTATATACTATCAAATGAAAAAAAAAAATTTGTCCCGACATCTTATCTTCTATGTGCAAATGGCTGTCGAAAATTTAAAAAAAAATGTAATGTTTGCGATAAAAATTACATTTTATCGGGATGTTTTTTGTACTTAAAACTGCCATAACTTTTTCAAAAATGAACAAATAAAAATAATATTTTTTTGTATTGAAACCTTAGATATTTCCCTTTCATTTGATATAATTTTTTTTGAAAATCTAACACTTATTCTGCTCACTGGGAGGATTTAAAATAGTAACTTTTTTACAAAAAATAACTTTTTCAACTTAATTTTTGAAAATGTTCCGGAAATACTGCGTCCTTTAAACATATATAAAATTAAATCTTATTTTATGTACTACAAAATGAAAAAAAAAAATTTGTCCCGACGATCTATCTTCTATACGCAAATGGCTACCATATTGAAAAATATACTATTTTTGTATGATAATTATGGGTTTTGTATTTTATTTTAATAGAAGTTGATGTTGCTTTTGCAATTATCCATCAATTTTTTAAAATTAAACACTATCTACAGATTTGCATCGAAGCGTTTCTTATGATAGTGATTTTAATCACTGTCAGATTAAATCTATACTGGACCCTACTATGCAATGTCTCCACTATGCCGCAACCTCACTGTGCTACCGTTTTTACATTTTTAACTTTATATAAAAAATATAAACCCAGCACAGTGGAATGGCGGCACAGTGGGGTCGAAGCATAGTTGGGTCCAGTATAGATGATATCTGACAGTGATTAAAATCACTATCATAAAAAACGCTTCGATGCTAATCTGTTGATGTGTATAATTTAAAAAACCCAGCACAGTGGGGTGGCGGGACAGTGGGGTCGTGGCATAGTTGGGTCCAGTATAGATGATATCTGACAGTGTTTAAAATCACTATCATAAAAAACACTTCGATGCAAATCTGTAGATAATGTTTAATTAAAAAAAAAAAAATTTGTTAAAATAGCATATTTTTGAATATGGTAGCCATTTGCGCATAGAAGATAGGTAGTCGGGACAAATTTTTTTTTTTCTTTTATAGTACACAAAATAAGCTTTAATTTGATATATGTTTAAAGGACGCAGTATTTCTGGAACATTTTCAAAAATTAAGTTGAAGAAGTTAGTTTTTGTAAAAAAGTTGCTTTTTTAAATCCCCCCCAATGAGCAGGCTAAGTGTTAGATTTTCAAAAAAATGATATCAAATGAAAGGGAAATATCTAAGGTTTTAGTATAAGAAAAAATTATGTTGATTTGTTTATTTTTGAAAAAGTTATGGAAGTTTTACAAAAAAAAAGTGAAAAAATTTCGAAAATTAGCGATTTTTAAATTTGTAATTTTTTTGGAGGTTTCCCCCATTTACGAAGAACGAGGAAAATGTTTTCAATTTTTAAGGGTAATTTCTTCGGCTAGATACGATTTGTGATCTTTTGACGTACTTTTGAAAGAAATCGGTCCAGTGAGAGCTGAAAAAAAGTGGCAACAGACATAAAAAAAAAAAAACACATCATAGTAAAATTAATACCTTCTCAGCTTCGCATCGAAGCTAACAGTAGGGACACTGTTATCACTGTTGTAATTTATATAATAATATAGATTTAATGTGTAAAATCTATGGTAACATTTTTAATAATTAATAATTATATTTATTTTATATAATTTAAAGTGTATACAGTAATAAGTTTTAAATTTTCGATTCTTTATTGTTTATTGTTTATGTGTGTATTTGTTATACAATTTAGTATTAATAAAAAACTTTATTGTATAATCGATCAACTTATTATTGAACAAAATTACATTTATAATGCTATAACTCATTGAAAAGCGTATGGATCAACATAATTTTTTTATGAGAAATAATATTTTTTAATAATCCCTTTTTCATTCGACATACTTTATCCTGATGAAGATATTAATAAGGAACTAGCAGATCATATAGCTTTTGGAATAATCCACCAATTTTTTTAAAATTAAACATTATCTAAAGATTTGCATCGAAGCGTTTTATTTTGATAGTGATTTTAATCAACTTATTATGGAACAAAATTACAAATCGATAATTTAAAAGATGTCTGCACAGTTTAAAATAAAATTCCAGAAACAGATGGTTACTAGTCAACTAGTTAATATGGTAAAAAAAATTAGATTTGTGGATGATACAGTTGAGTATGCATTTCCCGTAAAGGGGCAACATGAAGATCTACATAAAGAATTGTTTTAAATCAGTATTGTGAAAAACGCATGCAAGAGTATGGTAAAAGAAGGACAATTTCGTAATATAACGGTTATGTTATCGGAAGAGGTAAGTGCATTGTACACTGATGACCAACGTAATTTTGTATTCAGATCATATTATCTTGACGAATTAGACAAAAAAAAAATTAATGTAGATAAAAATACATTTGTAGTGGATGATAAAAATGATTTAATGAAATTGTGTATGGATGTAAAAGCTCAATTAGAATAAAGAGAGATATCATTAGCTGATATAAAAAAAAAAATGTATTATAGATAAATTTAACGGTAGGCAGAATGCAAAAGAATGGTTAGACCAATTTTAAAAAGAGTGTGATAGATATAAATTCATAAAGGAAATCAAGAAGATACAAAGTTTAAAATTTTTTTAGAAGAGAGTGCAAAAGAATGGTATAATTCAAATTTAAGAAAATTATCAATAAACAATTGGTCAGATTGGGTAGGGTCCTTTTTACAAGTGTATGCTGATAAAAGTTGGGCAAATGTCAGATTTGCATATAACTTTAAATATTTAAATGGATCATTAATTGACTATGCTCTAAAAAAAGAACGTTTAATACTAGAAATTGAGAGTTCTATGTCAAATACATCTAGAATAAATTTGATTGTTATGGGCTTACCGCTAAATGTACAAGATAAACTGGATAAGGAGGAGATAACAAGTACAGATTTATTAATGAATAAAATAAGAATGTATGATTCAGAAAAAAACCAATATAAAAAAGATGATAAGATGAAATCTAATTATAATAATAATAATGTAATTATAAAGGGAAAGAGTAATGTTGACAAGAAGTATAATGTAACACCAAAAGGATTTTCTGAAAAAAAGTCTTGTTATATGTGTGAGGCTCTAAATAAACCTAATCGTTATCATCCACTTCAACTTTGTCGGAACAAGCTACAATATTTGGAAAAAAAAAATGTTAATGTATCCGAAGTCAATCAAACTGAAATTGATGAACTATTGGACATTGAACTAGAGAACCAAAAAAAACTAAATCGAAAAATTTACACCGCTTATAACATTAAACGTATTAATTAATAAATCAAAAAAAGTAAAAGGTATCTATGATAGTGGTTCAAATATTACACTTGTTAATCACAAGATTATAAACCAATTAAAAACAAAATTTTTTGAAAATCATAGTTTGTTTAAAACAATAAGTGGAGTAAATTTTACCAATAGCCGGGCACGTTTACATTTAAAAATTAATAAAATTGAAAAAGTTTTAGATGTATATGTTATAAAAAACAATAATTTTTCATATGATTTATTACTTGGTCTAGATGCTATTAAAATATTTAAATTGTCACAGGATGAAAATTTAAATATTTTTCAAAAAATAAATGAAAAAGAAAGTGAATTAATAAATTGTCAAGAAATACAAAAGAATGATCTACAATTAAATTTTAATGAATATATTGATGTTAGTATTTTTGAAACTAATTTACAACATTTAAATGAGAAAGATAAAATAATAATAATTAACCTTATTAATAAATATAAAGTAATTTTTGCTAAGAATAAATATAATGTAGGTAGAGTTAAATGTGAAGAAGTACAAATTAAATTAACAGAAGATAAATATATTTCAAAAAAACCATACAGATGTTCAATACCTGATCAAAAAGCAATAGAATCGCAAATTACAAATTTATTAGAAGCGGGTCTTATTGAAGAAACTAATTCGCCTTTTGCAGCCCCAGTTACACTAGTGTACAAAAAAGAAGATGGTTGTAGATCTCGTTTATGTATTGATTTTAGAGAATTAAATAAATTAGTTGTTCCTGAGCCACAGCCATCTCCTTGAATTGAAGACATAATGGTGAAGGCAGAAAAATGTACCTGGTTTTCAGCTTTTGATATAAATTCAGCATTTTGGTCTGTTCCAATTAGGCATAAAGATAGAAAGAAAACAGCGTTTGTGACTCAAGACGGACACTGGCAATGGACATGCCTACCTTTTGGTTTAAAAATATCCCCTGCAATATTTCAAAGAACCTTAGCAAATATATTAAGGAGATATAATTTAAATGATTTTTGTATAAATTATATAGATGATATTTTAGTTTTCTCAAAAACATTTGAACAACATGTGAAACATATAGAAGCTTTATTACAAGCAATTAATGAAGAAGGCTTTCGATTTATATTGTTGAAATGTGATTTTTCAAAAAATTCCTTAAAATATTTGGGACATAAAATTGAGAAAAATTCAATTACACCTTTGAAAGATAACCTTAAAGCAATTAAAGATTTTAAGGAACCAACAAATAAAAAGAATATTAGACAATTCCTAAGGAAAATCAATTTTTACTATAAATATATTCAAAATGCAGCAATACAACTGGAACCGTTACATAATTAACTAAGGAAAGATGTAAAATTTAGTTGGACAATAGAGTGTCAGCAAGCATTTAATAATATGAAGAAATAACTATGTTCAAGCCCAATTCTATCTATATATAGCCAAAATAAAGAGGTTTTTATTTATACTGATGCAAGTGGAGAAGGTATAGGAGCAGTATTAAAACAACCTCAGGAAAATGGTATTCTCCATCCGGTTGCCTATTTCTCAAAAAAATTAAACACCAGTCAAAAAAAGAAAAAAATTATATATTTAGAATGTCTAGCGATAAAAGAAGCGATTGTATACTGGCAACATTGGTTAATTGGAAGAGTTTTTACTATAATTACAGACCATAAACCATTAGAAACGTTAAAGGTAAAAGCAAGGACAGATGAACCACTTGGAAAGCTTATATATTACCTTTCACAATATAGTTTTAGGATTATATATGCACCTGGTAAGGAGAATATTGAAGCTGATTCCTTATCAAGAAATCCAGTTTTAGAAAACTTTGAAAATGAAGAAGATATATTAAAAGTTGTAAATATGGTTACATTAGAAGAAATAATTAGTGACCAACAAAAAAATGTAATTGAAATTAAGGATTCTAAAAGAGTATTTGAAAAAGGAAATATCAAATTTAAATACCATAAAAATAGACAAAGAATTTACATTTCTCAGGAATTTGGTTTATTATTAATTAAGAAAATACATGAATATTATGGTCACATTGGCATTTATCATTTAAGTGAAAAATTAAGACCTTATTATTATTTCAAAAATATGGATAAAATTATTCACCAATTTTGTAGTGCATGTGAAATATGTAAAAAAAATAAATCAAGAAGTAGCAAAAAAATTGGTTTGCTTTCAAAATTAGGACCAGCAACAAAACCTTATGAAATTATGTCCATTGACACAGTGGGAGGTTTTGGAGGTAATATGTCATCAAAAAAGTATTTACATATTTTAGTAGATCATTTCTAGAGATATGCATTTATTTTAACTTCAAAAGGGCAAAGTGCTAAAGATTTTATCAAATTAGTCGATTTAGTGGCAAGACAGCACCAAATAAAAATGGTTTTGGCGGATCAATATACAAGGATTAAATCCAAAGAAGTCAAAGATTATATGAAATCAAAGAATATAATATTAATATTTACATCAGTTGATTGCCCAGAATCAAATGGATTAAATGAAAGACTAAACCAAACATTGGTAAACAGAATAAGATGTAAAATTAATAGTGGAGANGATGAAAAATTAATAGTGGAGAAAAAAAGCATGGTCTAAGATAGCGGAGGAATGTGTAGAGGAATACAACAATACAACACATAGTGTAACAAAATTTTCACCGTCTTATCTATTATTTGGTGTAAAGTCTTATATAGTACCAAATGAACTTCAAGAAAAAACTTTTAATTTAGAAAAAGATAGAGAACAAGCTAAAATAAATTCTAATAAAAATCATGAAAAAAAATAAAAAAAGAGTAGACAAAACAAGAAAAGAATATACATTTAAAGAAAANCTTAGACAAAACAAGAAAAGAATATACATTTAAAAAAAATGAGTTAGTATACATAGAAAATGGCAACGAAATGAATAGGAACAAGTTGGATGAAGTTAGAAGAGGTCCTTTCCGAATAATAAAACAAATATCAAATTCAATATATGAGATAGAAGAAAAGAGAAAAAAAAATTGTTTCCATAGTAATAAATTAATTCCAGCACAAAATTTGAGTACATAAACTGGAGTTTATGTCTGGAGGAGGGGAGGTATAACAGTGGCGGCACTGTTTATAGAGACACTGTTATCACTGTTGTAATTTATATAATCATATAGATTTAATGTGTAAAATCTATGGTAACATTTTTAATAATTAATAATTATATTTATTTTATATAATTTAAAGAGTATACAGTAATAAGTTTTAAATTATCGATTCTTTATTGTTTATTGTTTATGTGTGTATTTGTTATGCAATTTAGTATTAATAAAAAACTTTATTGTAAAATCGATCAACTTATTATTGAACAAAAATTACATTTATAATGCTATAACTCATTGAAAAGTGTATGAATCAACATAATTTTTTTATNGAGAAAAAAAAATTGTTTCCATAGTAATAAATTAATTCCAGCACAAAATTTGAGTACATAAACTGGAGTTTATGTCTGGAGGAGGGGAGGTATAACAGTGGCGGCACTGTTTATAGAGACACTGTTATCACTGTTGTAATTTATATAATCATATAGATTTAATGTGTAAAATCTATGGTAACATTTTTAATAATTAATAATTATATTTATTTTATATAATTTAAAGAGTATACAGTAATAAGTTTTAAATTATCGATTCTTTATTGTTTATTGTTTATGTGTGTATTTGTTATGCAATTTAGTATTAATAAAAAACTTTATTGTAAAATCGATCAACTTATTATTGAACAAAAATTACATTTATAATGCTATAACTCATTGAAAAGTGTATGAATCAACATAATTTTTTTATGAGAAATAATATTTTTTAATAATCCTTTTTTCATTCGACATACTTTATCCTGATGAAGATATTAATAAGGAACTAGCAGATCATATAGCTTTTGGAATAATCCATCAATTTTTTAAAATTAAACATTATCTAAAGATTTTCATCGAAGCGTTTTATTTTGATAGTGATTTTAATCACTATCAGATATCATTATACTTGATCCAACTATGCCACGTCACTACTGTGCCGCGACCTCCCTGTGCTGGGTTTTTTTTAACATTATGTTGCTATGACTTTTTAAAAAATGCATGAATCAACTTTTTTTATTTACAAACTCGCGACCATTGTCAGATTGTAATATCATCGGAGCTGCGAAAATACAAAATATGTCGATAAGATATTTTGCAACTTCTTCTGCTCTCTTTGTTTTTAATGGTCTTAGTTGAACGAATTTAGTAAGGTGATCCTGATATATCATAATAAATAGGAACTCTTCATCCCCCTGCGACTGCATATCAATCAGGTCCACTTGGCACCTACTATTAATTTCCGAAAATATCATTGGTTTAATCATTAAACCCTTGCTTTTAGATTTTTGTTTAGATTAACACGATTCGCAAAATTTTAAGTAAATAGACACTGCTTCTTGTGTTATATTTTTAACTTTTTTTTTTAACTTTTTCACATTTTTAATTTCTAAAACTATTTCGTTATACTCAACTGCCGATAAATAAACTGAATTATTATTTTTTTCATTGACTATTTTATAAAAACACTTATAAATTTTTCGCGTGAAGTCATTTTAAGAACCTTTAACTGTACGACGCGTGTATTAAGACGAACTAGCACTGTACTAAAAATTAATCCGTGTGTTTCATCAAAAACAATTATCTACAATCGTTATTTTATCCTATACATTTTATCAAAGTACTTTACCCACTCAGTCATAGATTATATATATAATACCTACTTACATATTATGTAAAATACCAGAGTAATGTACGAAATGAACGTTTTTATAAATAATATTTTTACTTTATCCAATAGGTACAGGTAGTGTTCACATTACCCGGATAATGTAAACTCTAACCATACTTTGTACTTTACCCGTAATATGCAGGGTGATTTTTTTATCATAACCCACTCAATTACTTGCAGAATAATAATAATTTAAACATTTTTTTTTATTATTATCTTTAGTTACACATTATTCTTGAATTTTTAACTATGTAATACTTTTTAAGTTTATCCCTTATGCCTTGGAGGGGGGTCAACTTTGTTTTTTTAAATGGTAACACAAATTTTTAATTTAATAAAATGTTTGAGTTTTTAATTTAATAGTAAATGGCATTTGAATTTTTAATATAACTTTATTAGCTTATTAGATATAAACATTTAAAGTTTCAAAATTTTGAGTTAATATACATGTATAATACACATGGGATTGTAAATACAGGTAGCTAATTGGATTTTTATGACATTGTTGTCTCAGTCACGGATTGTTTATTATCAATTATGATTATCAATATATATACTTTCTGTATTGTCAGTTAGTGTATTTATAAACTCATAACAATGTGCCTTACTACAATTGATAATAACAATGCTGTGTACCTGCTAATATCGATGTTATAAAAAACCAATTAGCTACCTGTATTTACAATCCCATGTGTATTATACATGTATATTAACTCAAAATTTTGAAACTTTAAATGTTTATATCTAATAAGCTAATAAAGTTATATTAAAAATTCAAATGCCATTTACTATTAAATTAAAAACTCAAACATTTTATTAAATTAAAAATATGTATTACCATTTAAAAAAACAAAGTTGACCCCCCTCCAAGGCATAAGGGATGAACTTAAGAAGTATTACATAGTTAAAAATTCAAGAATACTGTGTAACTAAAGATAATAATAAAAAAAAATGTTTAAATTATTATTATTCTGCAAGTAATTGAGTGGGTTATGATAAAAAAATCACCCTGTATATACATTAAAAGACACAGAATAAAATAATAAGTAAAGATAATTTTCATATCATTTTTAATAATTCATATTTATTGTAAAATCTATTATCGAAGTAAAAAATTAATCAACATTACATATATAAACACTATATGAGTTTTTAAAAAAAATCTTAGTCAACCATTCCTTTATTCACGATTTTTTTAGTCGCCAGTAGTACCGAAAATGAGAATCTGAAAAACTATATAAAATGTATGAAACTAAATTTATAGAATCAAAAATAGGTATCAGAATACATGTATGGGTAGAGCTAAAAATTTTATGCATTTATAAATTTTGTTAAATCTATTTAGATCCACTTTGAAAGTTCCAAGTATGTTAAACTATATCATAGGAATATATATAGCAGCATATAAATATTATTTGTTTGGTAAGATCACTTAATCCCTCGAAAAACAATAACCTCGTTAATATACATTAATCTGATCATCTTCAACATAATTTTCTTGAGATTTAAGATAGATTAGAATAATTAATAAGAATATTACTTGACAAGTAAAATTTCATAAGGCTTCATTTAAATTAAAAACTAACCATGACTTTAATTTAAAACATAAGTTGGTTCAAAAAAAAATGTATACATACCCTTGCATACGTTTCATTGTTCATGCATACTGAAGGTTGAAATATGCATTTACATCTGAGTGGTGTATACGAACCTAATAATAAAATCAGCAAATTTTGTTTTACAGTTAAAATTGACGGGTTAAGAATATAAATTCCAAAAGGTTCTTTCCCAATTTTAGTTGACTCCTAACAAATTATATATATTGTTAATTTAAGGTTTCAGCTATAGTTTCAAAAATTATAATTATTTTGTAAATTTATAGACTTACTTCTTCTAAGCTGGATCCTACATTACATGATATGTATAATGTTATCAAACACAACAATAAATGAGTCACAGGTAGATATTTCATCATTAAAGGCATATTTGGAATCTAAAAAGATTATTGTGTTATATAAGACAGTACTATTTTTGTATTTTAACACTTCTGTATTCAAAAATAAATTGCAACGGTGTACAATAAAATATTATTTTCTAATGATTACTTGTAATAAAAAAAATGTTGCTCTATGCCATTTATTTCAATAAATGGTGGCAACATATATATTTAAAAATTATTTAAAATAGAAAATCGAAAGTTAATAATCGATAATAACTATTGAATTGTTATTTCGGAAGATATTAATAATTTAATGTATTAGATGTGAGAAAAGGATATTGTTATTTTTTTTGATAGATGTACTTTTCCTCCAACATGAATTAAAAAAATACTAAATAATTGATAAATCTAGTAGTATACGAAACTATAAAATACCAAAAAGGATTTACTTAACATAATTATTATTATAAAAGATAACCAATGAATATTAAAAGAATCACTCTGTGTTAGGTTAAATTTATTCATCATAAGACATGACTAACTAGAACATTTTATTTTTAAACGGCATCCCCTTCTTTATAATATACTTATACGATTGACATTAAAATTTTTTTTTCAAAATTTGTATAACTTATACTAAAATAATTTTTACAATTTTATATGTAAAAGGAAGTAAAAAGGGGTCTGAACCATTCCCTCATATAGCATTTGACCAATTATGTAAGCAAGTTAATTTTAAAAAAATTGATTATTTTTAATTTTAAAGATTGCTTATTTATAGAAGACAAAGTGACGGGATTTAGTGTGTTTAAGACAACCGTGTAAGACAACCAATTATAAAATATGGTACATTTTTGGTGGATTTTTTTTATTTACAGTGAATGAAGGAAATTTTTTAAGTTATTGGAGGTAATGTCTTTTGTTAAATACGATTTGTGATATTTAGACGTGTTGTAACGAGAGACACAAAAAAATAAATAAATAAACAAGTCGTGCTAAAATTATTGTCTTCTCATCTTCTCATTAAGGATAAAAGTATTCAAAAGTTTTAACTTACGCATATGATCATAACCATTATTGAAGTATTTTCAATTATAAAAAATGCCAAAAAAAAAGAAAACACTGGTGAATAAGTATCGCAAATATTATTCCCAACTCTAAAAAATAAAATTGTAATTAAAATTAGAATTAGGCATGAAAAAATTATTAAAAACAATATTTAAACTATTATTACTTAAATCCAATTTTTAATAGACATTTTTTAGAAATCCAATAATAAATAATTTACGAGTTTAAGTTATAGTAATACAATTATAAACATATTAGTTTTGACGGTCATAATACACCATGCAAATAAAGATGTAAATCTATTTTTTCAGAAATGCGAAAAAAGTATTGTTATTTCCCTACTCGTAACAATTGTATAATTATAAATTAGACATAAAAAATGTCCACCTCCTTCCCATGTAATGAACCGACAGCTTCATACTGCAATAGAGAATAACAACCCTTCGTATGTAGCCTGTGATGTAACTTGGATTCAAATGTTGAGGGGCAGTATTTAGTAAATTATTCTTGAACATGGTTGTGCTATGTACATCAATATATAGAATGTTCATTAAGTAAAAGAACGGGATTTTGTTTTTCGCAATATTTGTAATTATTGAGCTATTTCCTTACTTCTTGAACACTCTGTATAATAAATTTATATCTAATTTAATATAAAATTAAATTTATATCTGTGGATCATTTTGTAAGGTTCGGATAATTTTAGGACTATTGAAAAATCGTGATTTTTCGGATGTTTATTGAAAAATAATACTTTGAGTTTTACTGGCTTGTAACATTTAATATTCCTATAAATTAAAAAAAATTAAATAAACTTTAGGTTATTTTCAAGTATACAAATAAATTATGTGCTTTTTTCAAATATATTGTGATTATATTGTCTTAACTTGACTAATGATAAAATTATATACATTATCATTGATAATACCTTGAACCCCCTAGAATCAGCGGTCGCCAACCGGTGGTCCGCGAGAAAATTTAGGTGGTCCGCAGAAAAAATTGAATATTATTCACCATTTTATTTTTTTAACATTCTAATGAACATGCATTGAATAATCGTAATAAATTGAATAAAGTCGTTGAATATTAACGTTCAATTTTGTGAAAAATAAATAAGTTAAACTCGTTGTTAGTTGTTATGGCAAATCCCATCATCATTATTATCGCATGTTATAAAATATAAATAGACCAATAATTATCTAGTGACGGCCGATTATTATTAAATATAAGTACACGTGTTATTGTCATGTTTATGTTATTGCACTTTAGAAATGTGATTTTCTTCTTATTTCTGGAATATGTCTAATTTCTTTTAACTTTTATTGAAATAATTTTTAGTTATTTGTCGATCGTGATTCATGTGGTCAAATTATCATATAATAATTTCGTATTATCAACGTGCGCCGTTCATTAAAAATATTTTATTTTATTTATTTACTGTAACTGTTTAAATTAATTATTTTACTTTTCATTATGAGTGAAAAAAAGCAAAGTAATATTTATAATTTCTTTATTAATACAAAAGAAAAAATAAGTAATAGTAACAGTGATGTGTGTACTTCACTTGAGCGTGAGCTGAGCAGTGATTCAAAATCTTCGGAAACTCTTATTAGAAAGAACATTGAAACTGGAGGAGGTATAAAAAAAAAACTTAAAAATTTAAGAAAATATAATTCGGACTACTTGAGATTTGGATTTATTCAAGAACCTGGAAGTGATTTACATCCACGGCCACTTTGTGTGGTGTGTTCTGAAATTTTATCCAATGATGCTATGAAACCTTCAAAACTTGATAGACATTTGCAATAAAAACACAAGGATTTAGCCAAAAAACCACTTGAATATTTTGAAAGAATGCGTGGAGATATGCAAAAACAAGTAATATCTATGAAGAAAATGACTACTGAAGATAAATCTTTGTTGAAGGCTTCTTATTTGGTAGCACTTCAGATTGCGAAAAATAAAAAAGCATATACAATTGGAGAAGACTTAATTAAACCTTGCATGTTACAAGCCTGCGAAGAAGTTTTAGGAAATCAGGATGTCAAGAAACTCAAAGAAATTCTTATGTCTGCTAACACTATTAAGCACCAAATCGAAGAAATGGCTGAAGATATCGAAAATCAAGTAATAATAATGGTAAAAAATTCACCATTTTACTCAATTGAGCTTGACGAATCAACGGTTGTTAATAATAAGGCACTTCTTCTTTGTTTTGTGAGGCTTGAGTATGAAGGAAATCTTTTGGAAGAACTACTCTGTTCACTTAATTTGCCGGGCAGAACAACTAGTTCTGAGATTTTTGAAACACTCAATAGCTATTTTTGTGAACGTGGAATTGAATGGGGAAAATGTATTGGAATATGTACGGACGGTGCTGCAAACATGGTTGGACATCTTTCAGGGGTTGTTGCAAAAGTGAAAAAAGTTGGTCACCCTGACATTTTATCCACACACTGCATTTTACATCGTAAACAACTTGCATCAAAAAAAAATTTCACCAGAACTACATGAAGTATTATTAGATGTTATCAAAATTGTAAATCTAACTCGACACAAAGCACTTAATTTACGTTTATTTGAAGCACTTTGTGAAGAATTAGGTTCCAAATATACACATCTTCTTCTTCATGTTGAAGTGAGATGGTTGTCGAGGGGGAAAATACTATCTCGTCTATTTGCTCTGCGTGAAGAAGTTAAACTATTTTTCCAGCAGCAACATAACCTGAAATTTCAAGAACTTTTATCTGATGATGAGTGAGTAGCTAAGCTTGCATATTTGTCAGATATTTTTTCGTGGTTAAACGAACTAAACATATCCATGCAAGGGCAACTTAAAGACGTGTTCACACTACGAGATAAAATAGAAGCTTTTAAAAAAAAATTACTACTGTGGAAAACACAATTAGTTAAGGGAGATATGCAAATGTTTTCAAATTTTGATGATTATTTGAAAGAAAAAGGCGTTAATCAGCATGTGGTAATTGTTGTTCAACATCACTTAACATCACTCATAGAATCTTTTGATCGTTATTTCCCAAAAAATGAAGATCCTAGACATGGAAATATGTGGATCATTGATCCATTTGTTGTAGCAAATAATGAAAATAACAATTTAAGTATGAACGAAAAAGAAAGCCTCATTGATTTATCATCAGACTCTTCTCTTAAAGCTAAATTCCAGTCATCCTCATCGAAATCTCAGTTTTGGCTCTACATTAAAAATGAATATCCCTTGCTAAGTGAAAAAGCAGTAAAAGCTCTAATTCAATTTTCAACAACATATTTATGCGGTACCGGTCTCTTGACGTAAGCAGAGCTCTCCGTCTTGCGGTAACAACATTGGAACCAAAAATGCAAAAACTCATTCAAAATAAGCAAGAGCAAGTATCTCATTAAGAAATTGTTTAATACTCAAGCTTAATTCTTTTTGTATTAATTGTAAAAATAAAAATAATTCAATTATTTTATTTAATACTTGTATTTTTATTTTAATATGGTGTTTGACTAATCAGTAGTGTGTATATGGAAAACATAACGACACTTTTGTTCTCCCTCTCTCGAATTGTCTGAAAAAATTGGTTATATGTTAAGGTATGACAGATTCTGGGCCCTCTTAACTTCTAAAATCTAAAGTATTAGTGGTCCGTAAAATGTTGAGTTTTGGATTTAGTGGTCCGTGAGGTCAAAAAGGTTGGCGACCGCTGCCCTAGATTACGTCTATGAATGCAGCCAAGAACATTCCAATCAAAATTAACCATAATATAAGAGCATTAATAGCACAGTGAAGTTTACTTTACATACCTTATAATATTTTGATGGATTTTAATACATCTATAAAAAAGAGATAGATCAGCTGTGCACTCAATAGCATAAGATAAATTTTTTCTTAGATGAATAAATCCGCATTTTACTGTGATAATGCAACGATATAAAAACAATGAACAGCAACAATTTTTAGGTTTGCAAATAATATAAATAAAGTTAATAAAATAGACTTTAACCAATACTCCAAAACATCACTAGCATCAATAAATGGTATTTCCATCTGTATAGCAGCATGACTTTTAATTCCATCTTGCGGAACAATTGTAGTCCAGAATGTAAATAAAGGAATTGAAAGTGCTGTAACTAATGCTCCTATCGAAAGCAACTTATTTGTCAACCTATAATTTATTTTTCAAAATAAATAAATTTGTATAAAAAGGGAAATGCACAGTTTAAATAAAATACCTATGCCAATATACATCGAAAAGCTTTCTAAAGGCATAAACTAAATACACATGAGTATTTAATTCATACCACTAATTTAAGAAGTAGTTTCTAGAAGATTTTTATTTCGATTTTTATAATACTTAACCAAATATCACTTTTCATCTTCTTTATGAAACATTCAATAGGCTGATCATTTTGAAAATTCACTGAGATACATTGTAAATCATTCATTATGTTTTGATTTCGTTTGTAATTATATCTTTGATACATCGAGTTCAACAAGCCAACAAAAGACGAGGCTCCTATTGCAATAGATTTTATTTTTTCAAATATGTCGTCCGAATAAAAAACACTACTCGTAGTAGTAATAATCCCAAAAAAAAAAACAACATCTACTATATATCCATAATATTGATAATATTTATTTGTTTTTTCAACGAATAAAGGCATTCCGGCTAATATATTTATTATTTTTGAGAATTTATTAATATTGTAAAAATATTCATCTGACAAAGGCATTATGACAGTAATAAAGAACTAATTAACGTTTAAAAAATATATTTTTAGGATTCCAATATGTCAAAAAGATAACGAACTGAGTAGGTTTCGTATTTATAATGTAGTGAGGAACAATATAAAAATTTAACAAATTCTCTCAATATAACAGAAAATACACGAATATCATTATTTCATTTTATATTTCTAATAGTAAGTATCAATGTTTTACGAGAAATATAATATTAATGATTTATAGGTCTAATAGAATTTTTGTTATATATATATATTGGTATTTGATTATTTCGTTATAATATTATGTTACTTACTCAAACTATAAGTTTGTTATTCTTAATAATATAGTCAATTTTCTAACTTTTTGATATCTAAAGTTATTAATAATTCAATTCTAATGTGTCTTTTGTGTATTGACGTGTATTAATCCATAAATAAAATTTTTACATACTATCGAAAATTAAAATAAAAATAAACCTTTTCAGTCCCGATTGTTATGATATACACATTATATCGTAATTGTAATAATGTACTATTTAAGATTTTAATTAATAACATGACACTTGTTAAAATATAACAATAAGCTACATATATACTTTTAAATTATTTAAAATATACCAATGTACTTTTGTTTAAAAAACA
Source organism: Daktulosphaira vitifoliae (assembly GCF_025091365.1). Lineage (NCBI taxonomy): Eukaryota > Metazoa > Arthropoda > Insecta > Hemiptera > Phylloxeridae > Daktulosphaira > Daktulosphaira vitifoliae. The sequence goes on from NW_026099575.1 coordinate 6,636,778, forward strand.
TATACTAATAATATAAAAGAAACACAAAATAATAAACAAATGTAATAGTAATGTGTTAGATATAAGGTAATAAAATTTATTTTATTTATTTACTTTATTAAATAATGTGTAAAATATTATGGAACAAAAAATTTTTATTCCCGTAAAAATATGGAAAATAATTCTATAACTGAAGAAGTAGGTGAAATTGTTTTAGAAGGTACAATTGAAGAACAAATAAAAGCTGTAGAGTTTATAAAAAGACTTTGGAGAGCGGAGTTACATATATATTTTTTAAAGTATTTAGAAACTAAATTAAAACAAAAAGTTTAATAAAATGAACTTGGTGAGTATTTTGGAAAAGGTTTATGAAGGAAAATTTTTTAATTGTAAATAATTATATATAAAAGAGATGTATAAAAATTTATTCTATAATCCACTAATCGTTTCGGGTGGCAAAAATGGGAGAATATATGTATTTTTGAAATCATCCAATAGGGCAGCAGAATGTAATGATTGGTCAGAAAAAATAAATTGTTTTATTTAGTAGCTTTTTTTCAATATGCAACTCTTACTTTTTATGATAGTATTGATACTAAACTACCAATGACTGTAGGGGACCTACAGCGGGAGTCCTTTTCTTATGGTTGCCCTAAATTCCTTGATCAGCACATTCCTGTGTTCGACGATAGTCGGACAACCATGTATTCTATACTCTACGCAATCTCATAATAATATTCAGGGGTTTTTAAGACAATCTAAGAAAATAATTTTAAATATTAGATAATTGTATCTCAAATTCTTCCAATTCGGGATAGACAATTTTTTCACAAATTAATTGCGCAACTCTGTTATCCTGATTAATATCAAAATGCTCGTTAGAATGGTTAAATAAAAAAATGATTACGTTTCCTCTATAATCCCCACCAATAACACCGCCTAAAATATATATATTTAATTAAACAAGATTTTATTATGTCATCAAAAATTAATATTTCCTCGCTTGAACTGCTACTAATCTCTACAATTTCATTTTCCGACATTTTTAAAAGTCTTCGGATACGATAAGATCGATACTGAGATAAATTCCAATTGTCGATCGTTGGTGAAAACCATTTATTTTTTAATGAGATTACTAGACAGGACAGTATAGATTGTGTTTAATTACATAACTTAATTTTTAATAATATAAATTTATTTATGTATATATAATTCTCCCCAGACAACGTGTGGAGGGGCGTAAATAAGTGATTACCTCGCAGACAATTGACATAGGTCGTGCGAAGAAAGTTACCGAGTTATGATCATGATAAATATCAAACGCGTTGGGTTGTGTTACTTATGATGCCGTTGTATTACGATACGAATCAGTACCCGATAGAATCTCAATCGAGTCAACTAAATTTATTAATATGTTCCACTGTGATAAAACTTTTTCTGCCAAAAGAAATTTGGTTAGGCATCGAATAAAATACGACGGGATTAGATTTCCATGTCATTTATGCAGTTCAATATTTTCAGAGAAAAACGCACTTGTGCGTCACGTTCAAAAATCGCACCGTTAGTATTAAAAATATTTATATAAATGAATTATAACGGATTAAATAAATTGTAACATAATATAGACCTCGCAAAATATGGAATTGATTATAACACGGCGATTGGTAATCATCCGGATTGGGAAACATCACAGTCGCGCGGTATGTAAAAATAATAATAATAATCAAATTAATAAATATGAGTAGATAAATAGAGTTTGTTTACTTCAGGAAATGAAGGTGTTGCGAGACAGCCGAATACGAGTAGAATGTCTTTGAAAAGAAACCATAATTCTAATAATGATAATACAGTTAGTAGGCTGGTCTTTATCTACTAAGGCTAAAAAAAAAAATTGAACAAAACATAGCGGCACCCCCTAATTTTGTTTATTTTTAGATAATAATGATTTTTGTTGAGTTTCGTAAGATTTACTTACCCCCTTCGGGTGCCGAATGAGGGTTGAAAATCCACTGAATAGGGTGGTTTTTTAGTTTTCGGCTAATATCTCAACAACAAAAGCTCAAAACGAAAAATTGTATAGCATAAAAATTATAGACCTTAATATTTTCTATATAAATTGTATTTTTACAAATTCTCGTAGGTTGATTTTTTTCCTCGCCAGGACAAAAACAAAAAAATATTTGAATAGTTCGGTACATCAAACAATTATAAAAGTATTTACGTTTACAGGGACAACTGATTATAATATATACAAAATAAATCATAAAAAGATTATAAAATATACTCTATAATATAAGTTAAAAAAAATGCATTTTATAAATTAGCACACTAAGGTGTCAATGAAAGTACTAGTTTTTCTTTACATAATTGACATTTAAATTAGAATTTTGCTGTCATCGATTTTTTTTTGTGATCTGGAAAAACTTTTCGATATTTCTGAACGACTTAAAACATGTTAAGTATAAATTGTTTTTGTGCTTCATTTTTCGTTAGTTTATCATTGAACTCCTCCATCAATTTCACACCCCTTTCAGCAGTGTCATTTACAACACGGATTGATTTAACTATTTTTTTCGCTTCTTGGTAATACTTATCACCTTCCCAATACGAGGAGTCTAATTTCAAAAATTCTGTATCGATATTAAATCTTATAAAAAAATATCCCGAACTTTGTTCAAGCATATCTGTAAAAAACTCTTGTTTCAGAAACGTCTCCACATTATCTATTTTTTAAAAATATTTTTTTGGACCAAAATCGCTTTTATCTGATGGGTAAGTAGATAAATTATTTAAAATAATTTTTGCCATTTTATTTCGGGTTTCTAACGAAACTCTATTATCAAATATTGAAAAAACAATACATTCTTGATTAAAGTACCACAAATGATTTAAAAATTTTTTTAAACACGAATCTGCAATAATTTTATCATCATTTTTATATTCATATAGAGTCCTTATTAAGTGCATATCGTTTAGTGGCGCTTCACATGATTGGTCAGCCATAGACCACGGCCTTATATAAATTTTTATAATAAATGCACATATTCTGCATATTGCAGTCTCTTCCGACTTGGATAATTTGAATTCTTGTTGAAGTAAAAAAATTTTCAAACAATAAATGCCTTTAGCCATCCATCTTGCTTGATGATAAGCCCCAGGTTGCCTAATAATAATACCTCCTGGTGGTGATCCTCCTAGAATTATAATTACAAGCTCTAAAAACTCTTTATAGTCATTTCTAGGATGTTTTTTCAAAATCGCCTCCTGACAAAATAATAAAATGTTTTCGCGTTTAGGAGATACAATATTTTCCAAATTTTTATTTGTATTCCAAATGCTAATATTCTTAGTATTAATATTATTCCAAGTACTTTTAAATCTTTTAAATAGGGCAATATCTGGGCCTGATGATACATGAAGTTTCGTTTCAGCAATTGCAGTTTGAAGAAGCAACTCGTAAACATAGTGGCGGCATGCAAGATATAAAATATCCCTATCTAACTTTTGTTCTAAAAGTGTACAAGCCCCGTTTATACGCCCAGTATTCGATGCTGTTGTATCGAATACAAATGCTTGAAATTTGTCCAATAAAGACCACTTTGCAAGGTTATCATATACTGCAGATGATATTTCTAGCCCTGTTCCAGATGGTATTTGAGGGACACCAAGTAACTGCTCTAAATCAGGGCTAGTTATAATTACTGGTAGACGATCTACTTTGTCTTGACCAGTCAAATCGGGTAGTAATTTACCATCCCAGTGAACTACCACAAAATTAACTTTTTTGTTTAAAAAATCAGACTTTACCTTATCTGCGCTTTCCTTCCGAAAATGTTGCCGAATATTTTTAATGGATGTTCTATTTAAAATGTAATTATTTTGATCGATGGATAAACTATCAAGGCACGCAGATAGTATATGAACGGCATCACGGTCGCTAATTTTGCATTTGTCTAATGCAGCTGATAATCTAGGTGTAATTAACTGAATTGTGCCTCTATTTGTACCAGAAGGACCTGGTTGAGGTTCTTCTAAAATCAGGTTTTCATTGTTCAACTCCTCCGAACTTACTGACCTATCTGACAGTGTTTCAACTAAAACGATACCAATAAATAAAATTAAAAATCACGTGTATCTAATTTAAATATTTTAATTATGTTATATCTTAAATTACCTGAGAATAACTTTAAGGCTTCTAATTCATGTTTTCTTTTTTTTGTTATGAATACTTAACTTAGTTTTAATATTGTCCCACAATTGTAATAACAGATAATCATAAATTGAATTGTAATTGAGGTCGGCCTAAAAGAATGTGTTTATAAAGTATTTTTCGGTGTTGCAAAACCGGTAAGTGGGCCGACTGCGACGATTGTAATGCAGAGCATCGTCAGTCATTTGACAATTATTGTATGAATACTATCACTTTTATTTTTAATAAACTAATTAATTATTCGGCAATACTATTTTATTTTATTCTATTTGTTACTCTCGTAACATTATATTCAATTCTTTTTCAATTTTTTTTTGTTTTCTTNAATTTTGGTGGCAGCGGTGGGATTCGAACGCACGCCTCCGAAGAGACTGGTGCCGAAAAAGAATAATTTTAATTTTTATCATAAAAGTTACTAAGTACGCAAACAATAGTCAAATAACTCATCAGAAACTCCAGAATATCAAGAAAAGCATTGAACTCAAAATACAGAAAATCTTCAAAAAATCAAACAACTTCAAGAAAATCAAATCAAAAATAAGATAAAATAATAATAATAAACAACAAATAAAACTTGTTTGTTATATGTAATGCAATTAACGGTTAGAAATTTCTACTGTTATTTCGTTCACTAACAACGTATATACTTTCGCCGCAGCCTGAACTCATATATATATATATATATATTTTACAAAAATATTAAAAAAAAAATTCACTAAAAACCCACAAGTCAAGTTTCTCCGCGTGACCAGTTTCAGAGTGTAGAACATCAATAAAGAAACNCCAGTTTCAGAGCGTAGACACATCAATAAAGAAACATCAATCCAACCCAACCAAACTATCAACACATCATGTTTATGGTGGTGAATGTCTTATTACTGTAAGTTTTATTTTGTAGTTTAATTTATTTTTTAAAAAAAAAAAAAATTATAATAATACATTTACGTATACAGATAATATTTTTCGTTTTTAAGTGTATTCATTTATACGTACATACATATATATATTTTTTTTAATAAATAAGTATCAAAAAATCTTGGGGGTAAATTAGTTAGTTACTTATATATTTATATAATTTATATTTTTCTATTTTTTATTCATGTTTATTATTTAATTATCTTTTGTGGAATCAGCTCAGCTTTGGAATTTAAGATAGTATTATAAGTATTGTTTATGAGTAATTCTAGTAGTAGAAGTAGTAGTCCTATCGACGACAAATCAGTTTATCCTGATTTCAAACCAACCTGTAGTACTAAAGTATCTGTTTCAAAACATCCTTCTCGTAATTTACGTTCAGCTTCGTCGTCTAATCCTCCTATAGAAAATTTATTAACTAAAGGCGATGCTCTTCTTGAATCTTCTTCTGAACTTTTAAATACAACTTTTGGTAAACTAGGTGACACCGACAGTTTTTTAGGTCAGTGTAGTCAAACCTTGTTAAAATTAGAGCAAGTCCAAAATCCAATTTCTGATTTTAATCCAATTATTCCTATCAAACAGAAATCTATCGTACAGTCTCCAGAATTTCAGTCTTTATTTATCGAACCGAACCTCAATCAACCTCTTCCCCTACCTCGTGAAATGGCCAACAATCAGATAAGTCTAGAGGCTGCCCTACGTCTATTACCACAGTCGTTTGATGGTACCAGTTCAGAGGATCTTGAAATATTTTTAGAAAAATGTGAGTTTGCCATAGAGTGCGCAGACTCAACAGCACAGGAAAAGCTTCTTAAAGGTATTCAAGTACGTCTATCCGGCAAAGCTAGACAAGCAATCAAATTCAAAGAAATCCAATCGTGGACTGACTTAAAAAATACTCTAAAATCCACTTTAGAACCACAGAGGACAACTACTCATCTCTATCTAGAGCTATATTGTACCAAACAGGCTCCTAATGAAGATGTTATTTCTTATGCCAATCGTGTAGAATGTCTACAATCACAAATTTTAGAACAAGAAACAAATGGAAAAAGCACTGAAGCAGCTACCGCCCTTGAGCAAAGCCTTAAAGCTCAAACAGTCCAAGTGTTCACCGAAGGTTTAAATAATCTTAAAGACTTTATAAAAGCTCGCAATCCACCAACATTAGAGAAGGCTATTCAAGCCGCCCGTGAAGAAGAGCGTGTCCGAAAATCATGGCACGAATCTAGGAAGTTGACCCCTACAACAGGAGGAAAGTCAAAAGTTATGTGTTTTAATTGTACAAAAATTGGTCATTTAGCAAAAGACTGCAGGTCTACTTCAAATCACACGCATAAATCATCAAATTTTATTAAGCCTAAATCTAATTTGCAAAGCTATCGTCCTAACTTGGCTCACGTTCAAATGGTTGTGTGTCGTTATTGTAAAAAATCAGGACACACTTTAGAAGTATGCAGAAAACGCCAATGGGTTAACAACAAGAAACAATCACAATCAACACCAGAACCACAGACATCTAATGCGGGAAACGAGACACGACAGGCAACTTTCGGCGGAAAACCTGTCAGCAGCATCAAATTAGCCGATCTCTCCATTTTACCGCAAAATTAGATAACCACCATGTTGTCTACCCAATTCATCAGACAAACTCGGGCACTGCCAGACTTCTACTTGATTCCGGTAGTGACCTAAACCTTATTAAAGTATCATCTCTTAAAAGTAATGTGATTTTTTATGATCACATAATATATCATTTGAAGGGCATAACTGACCAACTAGTTATGACATTAGGAATGACTACCTTAACTATACAACTAAATAACCAATTCCTTCAAGCAGAGTTCCATTTAATTCATCCTGACTTTCCCATACCTCATGACGGAATCCTAGGAAAACCTTTCATAGTAGGACATCAGACTCTCATAAATTATGGAACCAATGAATTAATCATTCCGAATTCAGCCGGTATTGTTATCTCTCCTCGATCAGAAACTCTTATTACCATACCAGCTTCGACTATTAAAGAAGGCACCATGCTCTTAATTCCTTCTCAGTCAATTAACGAAAACCTCGTAAGTGGAAATGTCGTAACTCAGGTCAAAGGCAATCGCGTATTACTTTCTATTTTAAATCAGTCAGAACAACCCGAACATCTTCAGATACCAAATCTCGAAAGTCTTAATTACGAAGAATATCTAGAAGTATCTATAAATATTACGCAGTCACAATCCCAAAGTAACATCGCTGGAAGCAGAATTAGCAAGCTCTTCGTACTGACCATCTGAACAATGAAGAACGAAATTCATTGGAAAGCATTTGCAGTCAGTTCTTCGACGTATTCCATTTAGAAGGGGATCCAATTACGCATACTACAGCGGTATATCACGAAATTAAAACACCTGATAATGTCCAGCCGATAATGGACAAGCCCTATCGACTCCCTTACAAACACAAGAANACGACTCCCCTACAAACACAAGAATGAGATTAATGAACAAATAGCATAACTCGAGAAAGAGGGAGTTATAGCTGCTAGTGAATCTCCATGGAATGCGCCATTATTAGTAGTACCAAAAAAACCAGACATATATGGAAATATCAAATATCGCGTCTGCGTTGATTTTCGAAAAATCAATCAGGTCTCTCAAGGAGATGCCTATCCTCTTCCTAACATCACTGATATCCTTGACCAGCTTGGTAAATCTCGCTATTACAGTACTCTTGATCTAGCAAATGGTTATTATCAAGTCCCTATGTTACCCGAACACCGTGAAAAAACCGCTTTTTCGACTGACAAAGGTCATTTTGAATTTATTCGTATGCCTTTTGGTTTGAAAGGTGCACCAAGCACATTCCAACGCCTGATGAACAAAGTTTTAATTGGCATAAATGGAGTAAAAGCTTTCGTTTACTTAGATGATATAATCATATATGCTAAAAATTTAGACGATCATTCTCAAAAGCTCACAGAAATCTTTGATAGACTTAGACAATATAATCTAAAATTACAACCTATTAAATGTGAATTTCTCCGCAAGGAAACTCAATACCTAGGTCATGTTATTACAGACCAAGGTGTTAAACCTGATCCAAGAAAAATAGAATGCGTTCAAAATTTTCCCGTACCTAAAAATGTTAAGGAAGTTAAGTCATTTCTTGGATTATCCGGTTATTATCGACGATTTATTAAAAATTATGGGGAAATTGCGAAACCTTTGACAGCTCTCTTAAAAAAGGATGTCCCATTTACTTGGAGTGACCTTTGCCAAGAATCTTTTCAGACGTTAAAATGCGTATTAACACAAGCTCCAATTCTTCAATATCCTGACTTTGAGAAACCCTTTGTCCTCACTTGTGATGCTAGCAACTATGCCGTAGGTTGTATCTTGTCTCAAGGTCCTATAGGAAAGGATTTACCTATAGCATTCGCATCCAGAACATTAAATAAGGCAGAACAAAACTACAACACCACCGAAAAGGAACTAACAAGTATTGTATGGGGTGTAAAACAGTTTCGCCCTTATCTTTTTGGTCAGAAATTCACAATTGTCACAGATCATCGTGCTCTCACGTGGTTATTTAACCTCAAAGATCCTGGGTCCCGGTTAACCAGATGGAGATTAAAACTAGAAGAGTATCAATACACAGTGCACTATAAAAAAGGATCACAAAATACCAACGCTGATGCTTTGAGTAGAATCCATCAGGTAACTACTCGTTCAACAAGTAAATCAGTAACCGAATCGATGAATTCAGAAAATCCAGAACTTTTACGAAATCCAGAATATTCCGAACACTCATTAACTCCAGAAAATTCAGAACATTCACTAACTCCAGAATATCCAAAATCATCTTCATTTTCCAATATTAATGAAACCATCACAGAATCTCCGTGTCAATACGTATTGAACAATATCAGCCATTATTCTAATCTTCCTAAAAATATAGTAGAAACCCATGGGAAGGTGTTGAATGCACCCTCAGACTATCATCTGGCAAATTTTGTATCCAAAGATCTCAAGTTATCAAAAGGAATTGCTTTAGATTTTCGTCGACAATTTGGGCAATTATCTAGTCTGCGGAAACAAAACAAGAATGTTACTGAAACCGCTTTTCTCAAACAATCCAATAGATTTATCCTCTACATAATAATAAAAGAGAAGATTTGGCAGAAACCAAAATACGAAATTATTTTCACTGCCCTACAAAATCTCCGAGAATTTTGTCATGTAAATCATTTAGATAAAATAGCTTTACCTGAAATAGATACTGGTCTAGATTGGTTAAATGTTCGATCTATCATAAACTATATCTTCAGAGACTCTAACATTCACATTCTTCTCTATTCTCTAGTTGAATACTCATCAGAACAAAAATCTCATATCATTCAAGAATTTCACCTAAATCCCTTAGATGGTCATCAGGGTATATCACGAACTATCAATAGATTAAAGAAACAACACTCATGGATCGGTATGAATCATGACGTGGCTGAGTTTATAAAAAAATGTACATCATGTCAGAAAAACAAGACTACAAATCGTCATGTAAAAGCACCGATGGTAATTACTACTACCTCTTCAAAGCCCTTTGAGAAAGTTTTTATGGATGTAGTCGGTCCTCTTCCACGTACACCTCATAACAATGCCTACATCCTAACTCTTCAAGATGATCTTACAAAATTTTCATGGGCTGTCCCTATGGAAAATCATGAAGCAAACACTGTTGCTTATCATTTTGTAACCAAATTCATATGCTTACATGGTATCCCTCAGAATCTCGTTACTGATTGTGGCACCGAATTTCTTAGTGATGTGTTTAAAGAAACATGTCGTCTACTGAAAATAAAAAAAACATCTACAACTCCCTATAGGCCGCAGAGCAATGGAAGTCTCGAGAGAAGTCACCGGACTTTAGGTGAGTATCTTCGACACTTCATAGATAAAGATCAGCGAAACTGGGACACTTATGTTCCATTTGCTATGTTCACTTACAACTCAACAACTCATTCTGCCACGGGATACCAGCCCTACGAACTTTTATACGGTTATGAAGCCCAAGTCCCAACATCATTTACCCGAGAACCGGAACCACAGTATAATTATACAGACTATCAATTCGAATTAAAAAGAAACATGCAAGAAACTCATAATATTGCCAGAAAAAGATTATTAGAAAAGAAGCAGAAATCTAAAACCTCCTATGACCAAACTCAATTCCTTCCCACACTTCATATTGGTGATAAAGTTTTAATTCAGGAAAAGGCTAACAAAGGAAAACTGGCTCCTAAATGGTTAGGTCCTTTTGAAATATTAGACACAAACGCTGATTCAGTAAATATAGTTATTAACAAAAATGGCAAACGTCAAACACTCCACAAGAACATGGCTAAACTCTTTCATGAATAATAATTAACAAATAATCATTATTGTTTGTTACAGAATGGTTACTCACTTCTCTCAATATTATGCAGAAAACCTAAAAGCGTTCATAAATATCACTGAGTTCAATCAAACGTCCGGTCTGTATTACGAATCCTATGGTCCCCTCAGAATCTCCCAGAGTACCTGGCAACTTATTTCCTACCTGGATTTAAAGAACTACCAGCAACGTCATTCTTTAATCTTAGGTTATTACAATCAAACGGTGCGTCACTGTCGGGACGCATCAGAAAATTCAAAAGATATAAAAATAGCTACAGTCTGTACCCAATTTGTTCAAATTACATTACCTTATTTAAATGAAATAGAATTCAATCATATTACTCTTTCATCTATGTTAAATCTGAAGGGGAATAGCAGTTCTCTTTACTCCCGACAAAAGAGAGGTCTAGCAAATTTCGTTGGTAGAATAGCAAATGTTTTATTCGGTGTATGTTCCGATCAAGATGCTGAATATTTTTATAATAAAATCAGCGAACTTCAGGAAAATAAAGAAAAAATTCTACGACTATCCAAAGAACAAATACACATTATGAAATCCGTAGTTCATCACACATACAATTCCTCACTACATCTAGATCAAACACAACAAAATATGTCCCGAAATATACAGAAACTACTATCGCAAAGTCAAATGAATGCTGATAAAATCAATTTAGTAGAATTCATTTCTACTCTAGCTGAACATACAGCCACCATAACTCTACTACTTAGCCAATACAGTTGGGAAACTCAGAACCTCCTTGCTATAGTTAACTCAGCTCTAAGTGGTCGATTACATTCTAGTATCCTACCTCCTAATATCCTACTTAATGAATTGAAAGAAATCCGTCTTAGTTTACCATCAACCCTTGAACTCCCAGTTTCTATCTATTCTACAAGTCTAACTGATTTGTTCAAGATAACTACTATTGATGCATTATATATTAATTATACTTTGATTTTTAATTTAAAAATCCCTTTATTGTCTAATTTAGATTTTAATTTATTTCACCCCATATCCTTGCCTATACCACAAGGAAATCAAAATTTTATTTTTATTGTAACCGAATCTAAGTATTTAGCTTTAAGTAGAAATAATGATTATTATTTTTCTTTATCAGACCTTCAACTTTCAAATTGTTTTGATTTAAGTAATTTTAAATTGTGTAAGTACTCTAAAGCACTATATCGTCATTCCAAAACAAAAAATTGTGACGTAAATCTATATTTTAAACCTAATTATCCAATTGTCAATTGTAATCTTAAGTATCGTAAATTGTTCATTCCCATATATCATAAATTAGAAACTCAAAACTCTTGGTTATATGTGACTCCTACAGATATGACACTCAAATGTAATAATGTACAGAACCTCTTTTCTATTAATACCATTGGTAAAATAACAGTGGATAAGTCTTGTACTGTGAGTACCGAAACTTCAGTATTATTACCATCTCAAAACATTATTTCTGTTTTCTCCCAAGACTTTGTTCCCGAGAATCCTTTAGTTTACATGAATTCTAATATAACTAATAAAATTTCTAAATATCAGCCTGAACCGTTAACAGAAAATAATTTCATTCAAGATTTGAATCAATTAGCAGATGACTCAATAGATCTCAATAATCTTGAATCCACAATAGCAGAGTCTTCCGATCATTTCATCTTAAATACTCATATCCCATTTCTTTACTGTCTCTTTCTAATAATAGTAATTCTAACTTCATATGCATTGTGTAAATATAAAAATACCACCCGACAATATAAACCAGATATCGCACAATGTACAAATTGTAATGAAAGTATGGTCTGAAGTCTTGTTAATTTAATTATTTTATTGTAATTTAAGAGTATTATATGTAAGTAGTATTTCAAACACCACTTCCATTTAAGGGAGGGAGTGTCATGAATACTTAACTTAGTTTTAATATTGTCCCACAATTGTAATAACAGATAATCATAAATTGAATTGTAATTGAGGTCGGCCTAAAAGAATGTGTCTATAAAGTATTTTTCGGTGTTGCAAAACCGGGAAGTGGGCCGACTGCGACGATTGTAATGCAGAGCATCGTCAGTCATTTGACAATTATTGTATGAATACTATCACTTTTATTTTTAATAAACTAATTAATTATTCGGCAATACTATTTTATTTTATTCTATTTGTTACTCTCGTAACATTAATTTTGGTGGCAGCGGTGCGATCCGAAGAGANTTATTCAATTCTTTTTCAATTTTTTTTTGTTTTCTTTTTTCTTTAGCATCAAGAACCATATCTACACCAAGCATACAACCGGGGCGTCCGGGAAGTCTCTGTGAGAGCAAAAATTTTCTATCTTCTGCAATACTTATTATATTTAGTGCATCTTGATGAGCAATATCGAAAAGATTATTTAGACTTTCTATATAATTTTTTTCTTTATTTTTTTGATGTTCGCTTCCATGGTTTTTACTTTTTTCCAGTGCCCTCCAAGCGTCATATTCCTTTTTCAACTTTTTTACACAGTGTGATTTATCTTTTGTTGGAATCCGTGCTTTTCTCCAAAAAATTAAACATTCCTCTATTACTAGTAGACAACTTTCAGACAACGTCATTTTGGCAAAACGCATGTTAGAAAATAATACACGCATACAGTCACCTATGGAGGGTAATTTGCTGCCAAGAATTTGAATATTAGTTGGGCCAATTAAATAAATAAATTCTCGCGTCATTTTCAAATATCTCAAAAAAATTAATTAAGCTGAATAAATGAATAAATAAAAAACACTAAACAATACCAAAACGCATGAACCGCGGAACAAACGAGTAAAAAAAACAAGTTGTAAATAAAAGTGGCGAATGATTAGATAATAAATTGATCGTATTACTAAAGTAGCCAAACTTATCAAAATTTTCCAGTTATTGTGATCATTATCAAATAATGTAAAAGGTCTAAAGTGCAACAATGAACACAATAATCTTGCTTAGTGACAAAAAATTGGAAAATTTCAGCAATAAATAAACTAGATATTCACAACATGTTTAAATGTCAATTATGTAAAGAAATACTAGTACTTTCATTGACACCTTAGTGNATTTTATATGTTTTATTTTGATTGATTATATCTTTATTAACTACATTTTGCGTTATTATTGAACTATTAAAACTATAAGTTAGAACAAAAAGATTGCTCCATTTATAAATACAACAGTGGGTTGAAAAAATCAAAGCTAAGGGAATAAGAAGTCATGTCACAAAAAATCATTTAACAGTAGAAAACCTGAAACAATGTCTGTTCGCGTCACGTGTGGTACAGAAGTGTTCAGAAATATTAATGAAAGGGCCAATAACTCGGCACTTCCGACAATTAAATATCATACATATACAGTGTATATTATACACCTTACAGACAAAATGTTTCCATATGTAGGAGGCCATATAATATGGTATATTAAAAGAGGAACAGATAACTGTGAAAGGTGAACATATAAAAAAAATAAAACTAGTTGGTTCTTTAAAAACTCTTAAAAAAACATAATTGTATTTTCATAAAAAAATTAACATCAACGTCATAATAATAATTTCGTAATAGTAATATTAACATTGCATAATATATATCATAACATAATAAAGATAAGGGTTGTGGCCAGTGCCACCAACCAATGCCTACAACTCGTCCATCCTGACATAGGGTTGACCTCAACCCTTATAAATAACATAATTAAAAAAAATATATCATAATTTAACATAGTGTCATAACATAATTATCATAAGGAACACTTTAGTTAGTACTCAGTCTTTTTTTTTTTTTTTAATACAAATACAAAAACAATTAAAATAAAACATAAACATAACAATAAATACATTATAACTTAAATTATTCTTGTGTTGAGTCAAGACTAGGTGAC
>NW_026099575.1:6651299-6654432 GCF_025091365.1 Daktulosphaira vitifoliae
ATGACTTTAAATTTTATATAAAATATATTATATATTATATTATTTAATTGATTTAATTGATTTTGGACATAAAATATTTGATCTATTAATCTGTACATTTTGAATGTACATTATCTTTTACCACATTTTATGCTTTTAAACAAACATATTAAATATTTATTTTTTTCTTGATNTTTACCACATTTTATGCTTTTAAACAAACATATTAAATATTTATTTTTTTCTTGATTTTTTTTTAAAGAAACTCAAAGGTGTACGTTTGGAAAATCTGCCATGCGTCAACAATTTCTTTTCATTGTTTTTTGGCAGTGATGGTCATTATAATAGAATTTTTGGACAAAGGAAAGCCTCCATGAAAAATATGCAAAATGCCTCGTTATGCCCTTCCACACTTAGTATTGGTCATCTGATAAGGCATGACGACCGAATCAAACGACCAGCCACTGCGTTCAGCTGGGCTTCTGTACACCATTTCGAGCGCCCAAAATCGGTGTTCGTGTAATAGTTTATCTTGTAATCATGGCGTCGTCGCTCAATCGGCGGCTGCCGCTAGCATGAACCAAGAGCCTAATAATTACTGCAATTTGTCAGAATATAATCAAATTGCATCCACTGAGTTTAACAAATTAAATAACGTTTCAAGTTCTACTGTTGTGGCTAAAATTTCAAGTAGTATAGTTTCTACTCCAGCTGCTTATGTATCTTCTATTACTGTACCAAGTGGATGGAAGCGAATTAGCAATAGTGGAGAAATTTGTTATATAAGGTTAGTTTAAATAATACATATTTTATTGTGGAAAGCCATAGATATAAAAACTTTAAATTAAAATGTAGCAAGTGCTAAAAAGTTGATTATTTTGTGTTATTCACAACTTTCTAAATTTCAAAAATCCTAATGTATAGCTTAAATAAAATTTTATCAATGTTTTAAACATTTTAATAGGGACTCTCACGGTTTCTAATACTAAACTCCAAATCTTTATATGGAGATTTATTAGTTAGTTTTATTTAAGAAACTGAAGGGTTCAGATACTATTGGTCTTAACCCCTAAGAGATTTTTTTGTAATAAACTCAACTTTTAGTATATAGAAGGTTATTTATTTTAATTTTCCATTTACATTTTGTATTTTTACACATAATTAATTTTAAATTTTAGAGTTAGATTAGAAAGGAATAGTATTAATAATTATAATTGTTGTTGAAAAGGTCCATAGTAATATCTGTAGTAAATTATATTTTTCATACTACAATTATTATTTTTTAATTGTAAACATGTTATGTTGAACAATTTTTCTCATTTTCTTTTGAACAATACTATATTTTTGATATTATGATTATAACTGATTAATTTAAAACGTTGCAAAAAATGTCTTCTTGTCTGAAAAGTTAAAAAAAAAATTTTGCCTTTTTTAAAAATGACTATTATTTTATTTCGATTAAACTTCATAATCATAAAAATTGCATTTTAAATTCGATTTATTTTGTAGTTGAAATATTATCTCATTGTTTATACTTTATTTTATTATTAACTAAACAGTATGATTTTAGTAAAATGGTTAAAGACTTAACTAAATAACAAATAAATCATGATATTTAAAGAGCTACAAAAGGATTGACATTTTTTATCGTCCTAATTTTCCAGAAATTGCAATGGTGTCACGATTAGTTACGCCTTTGACAAAATCCTTTAAAATGAACCCGAACTACCCTGGTGAGTTTTCGGTAGGCTTTATTAAGAATACCGCCACTAAGTCGGACAAAAATCTGACCTATAATAATATATTACGCCATAGGGTGTCTAAATTATTATACGGGTTGCGTCTTTTCCACTGAAATACACCAGTTTTGTAGAATACAATGAAAAAACACCTGGGTTATTGTCCTTTTTGGAGGTTCTTTTACCCTCAAAATTAGACCCTAACGTTGTAAATTATCCAGTTATGTATGTAACTCGTGTAAAAAAAAATATGTGACTACTATAGAAGCAAAATGTGAAGTAACAGCTACAAGTTAAGCATTAATTAATGCGAGGTTTAAACACTGAATAATTTGTTATCAATTCGAATCTCCTAGCAAAAAATTTACGTTTAGCTATTTTTATGAACAAAATAAATTTATAAAGCGTAGGTGTTTTTTTTAATTGTAATTTCATGTTATACAACAGGTCAAAAATTACATATAATTAACCATAATTTTAATAGCTATAGTTATTAAAAATTGTTAATATAGTAAACATTTTCCAGACTAAAGAAAATTTCTATAAATAAAAATTTAGTTCAAAATTTAATATTACAGTTTGCAATGAGATGAAATTACATATGAAAAAAAACATAACTAAATATTCAAGATGTTTTGAAAGGTATTATATAAAAAAAATTGTACACCTTCAATAACCTTATACAATGAAAATTTAACTTCCGTAGACCTTGTAGAAGGTTTATTGCCCTATCCCAAGGTTTACCTTAGTATAAAGTCTTGTTTTTTGCTACTTCTTATACAATAATCTATTTTTCATTTACGTATTAGTAATATTAATAAAATTATTACTATTTGTTAATTATGTAAAAAAACAAGATATATTTAATTCTTCGATATTTATTTATTTATTTTAAGTATCGATTTATTTAATTTGGAATTCATTGAAACAGAACTTTCCAAAAATTCAAGTTTAAATAAAAACTTCTTACATGTCATTTTTATCAATATATTGATGCCAATAATCCTAGACTCTTTTTTTCCTTAAAAAACTAGTGTCTTCTAAACTCATTTTCATATACACCAACCATTGCGTGAATATTCGTAAAAATGTCATTATGAATGTTTGTAAAAAAAAAACGACCATTTTTTTATTTTAAACTTTATCTTGTGAAATTCATTGTTTTAAAGCTATGATTTAACTCTCAAACGGTCAATGAAAAAAAGGTGAATTAATTTTATAATGTAGCTTATAATTGGTTTTTTGACAAAAAAATGAATATTTTATTAGGTGGTCGAGGGTTAAAGACAATCATTAGAAAAGTAAATAAACATATTTCAAGTATAAAATATTATACGACACTCTACGATTTCCTCGGATACTAGTTTGCTTATAAATATTAATTAAGTTTGTTAATAGCGAATGAGTTAATTGCC
>NW_026099575.1:6654532-6712170 GCF_025091365.1 Daktulosphaira vitifoliae
AAAACTGTACTCATAGTCTGAATGTTTTTTTTAATTTCTCATATTATACAGTTGAAATATTAAGTTATGAAACCAACATCAGAAGTTACATTTTTTAAGACTACTATTTAAATATATAAACCAATGCTAATCAATCTAACATCGTGAGTAAAGAGTAATTCTAACCTCTCAATTCATAGTTTAATGAAATAGTACATTAATTGTTAAACACAAAAATACTAACTATATAACATGTAAAAATAAGTTGGATGTTCAAAATCCCAAAAACGTACGATCATTACAAGTTTAACTCTAAATTATAATTAACAAGTTACTAAAAAGAATAAAATTGTAAACTTATAAATAATAATTAACAAAATGGCGAATTTTTAAAATACTAAAAATTATGTCTAAAAGAAAATACCAATATCGATTGAGAAAAATTCATGTGCATTAAGGGTCAGCTGTTGTAATGCGGCTGCAAGATTCCTAACGAGACACCCTTGATGGTTATAGCATGATGTAACTTTGAATCTATATTAATAAGGAAATACAGGAAAGATTTACTTACTTCCAATGTCCCGATAATATTTTAAGATTTCAACAATCGACTAAATAATATACCGAGATATTGAGAATTTTTGCTTTCTTTGTGTGATGCGAAACAACACGCGCTATCCAATTTGTACAAAGAACAACTCTTGGGTAACCAAAACGAATAAAGAAAGACCGTCCATACGTTTGATCGAATGAGTAGGCAAACTAAATTCTAGAACGTTCGAGTAGCTGCGTTTGGACCTGTTATACGTAAAATCTCCCGTGCATATTTTCAATACTCCTTGAAGTTCATTTCAAACACATCCCTTTAAAAAAATAACTATATTTTTCATAACTTATGTTGCATGCACTGTAACCATCATAGACTTCTACGTCGAGACAGAACATTATCCTGGAGAACTGCAAGTGCGGTCGTTGAAATTGGAGAGATTTTGCATATTTTATTTTTACAAGAGTAAAAGAGACGATCGAGTCCGAGAATAGTTATTTAGAGAAAACCCATTGTGGTATCACTACTGTCCTCGGAATATACTCCGCCTACTTCATATGCGTTATCAAATCGAATGTTCCGTCTAGATGTATAAGCCTATGACTGTAATTGTCTATTCTAAACACGATAATAAATTAAATAATTGATAACTACAACTGAATCTTTTTTACTTATTCTTTAACTTTATTATCTCAAATTATTATGGTTTTTAAAAAAAAAAGTTTAATATAAATTCAAAAAACGAAATAGTAATGTATGTTTTCATATATATATATATATATAAATTCATATATTAATTATAATGATTTTTTACGTTAAATATTGTTTACGTGTAATGATCTTATTTCATTATTTTTTTAATTAAACAATAAGGAATAAAAGAAAGACTGACGTTTTATTTAAAACATACTGAATTTATTTAATATCAATAAATACATGTAAATATATGATAAACTTATTTAACTGGTTAATTTATTTTTTATAACTGTATTGTATGCAATCAAAAATATAATAATCTAACTTAATAATCTTAATTATCTGTAGAAATTAGATAAGAGTCAGCCTGTTCATAGTAGGTTGAAATATATATTTTGACGCACAGGGTACCGGATTTGATTTAGGGAACCAAAACATTTTTCTTGTGATTTTCTCATTGGTGATGTATATTTTCTGTTGAAAGCCAGAAATATCCGTCATTGGCTTAACCAAGAACCATCTTTGACTTTTTAACATGTGAAAGAGGGCCATTACCATTTGTGGCATGTTATGCTTGGGAAATAGAAGGATGTAAAAAATGATCTGTAGGGATTAGATATTTTCATAAGTTTAAAATGGTAGGTTTTGATTCCCTACATTTTTTGATTATTATTTTGGTTTCCCAAATAGTAGACATATGAATACATTTAGGTATTCATATGTGATGTACTAGGGCAGAGTTTCTCAAAGTGTGGTCCGCGGACCCCCAGGGGTCCGCGAACACATATCAGGGTTAGGTCTTTAGATGGGGGTCCGTGATTCATTTGACTTTGAGAACCTCTGTACTAGGGAGTTGATCAATGAAAGAATGGTGGATTATCTAGGTATAATTAATTTTGATTACATTATCTGTATGATTATATTAGTCAATTAAGAAAATTTTTAATATTTTTTTTGTTATAATTTTTAGAAATTCCTAAGAATCAAGTATGGCAGTTTATATGGTTCAAAAGACTGTTATGTCTTTTTGCACTTGTGGTTTATTGAAAATATTACCTGATTTATTTTTTTGTCGTCATTGTTTAACACTGCGATGTGATTATTGTGTAAGTCATGAAATAGATACTACATTTTGCCCACATTGTTTTGAAAATCTTTCTTCTACTGAAGCTAAGCATAAAAAGAATCGTTGTGCTTCTTGTTTAGAATGCCCAAGATGTTTTAATACTCTTTCAACAAGATCTTATTCTCGTCAAACAGATCCAAAAAAACCCCCTCAGAAATTGTATTATTTACTTTGTCTATTCTGTAATTGGCGATCACATGAACCTATTGTTCCGGATCAACCAACCTCATCAGGTAATTGGCCTATTTACAAAAATCCAAATGAAGCTCGAATTACCGAACTCATAAATTACTATAAATCGTTGACATTAAAAGAAATTTTTGATAAGCAAAAAAAGAGTACCAAAAACTATGGGCGTAATTATATGCATTTTTTGGAAAAATTTGGTTTGAATGCTATGATGGCAAGGAAACGTGCTGGTTTACCAAATTTTCCATTAGATGGGAATACAATCAATACACCTCAGCTTAGTTTAGCTGAAGCTGTAGAAGATGTCCCTGAACTTCCAAATGATATTTTTGAAGCTGATATAGATTTTAAGAATATTTCTACTTTAGAACAACGATTTGCAACTCCAGATTTTCAAGATGAAAATATTGATAATCTATATCCTATACGTAAACATCTTCATGTAAAACATTCACTTCGTTGTAGAGTTTGTGAACATAATGTTGTAAAACCGGAATATAATGCTGTGAAATTTAAAATAAAACACTTAGCTTATTATCATGTTCCTGAGATAAAAGTGATTAAATGTGATCCTTTACAACCAGGAAAAGTGAGTCAATTAATTTTAAAATTGTGTAATCCTGCTCAAACTTTAACAGTTGTGAGCTTTGAAAAATTAAATTTGTCAACTATTAATGAGGTGAAAGAAACCAGGCGACTTGAAAATGATGATCAAATACCACCAAAAAAATTACCTGAATCAATCAATATAAATTTAAGCCTAATAAATGATATTGTTATTCCTAAAGGCGAAATTAAAATTGCTGCCAGAGATGATACAGCTGAGTATGATGATACAAATGAA
This sequence comes from Daktulosphaira vitifoliae, assembly GCF_025091365.1. Lineage (NCBI taxonomy): Eukaryota > Metazoa > Arthropoda > Insecta > Hemiptera > Phylloxeridae > Daktulosphaira > Daktulosphaira vitifoliae. The sequence continues at coordinate 6,657,914 of NW_026099575.1, forward strand.
GTAAATATTGATATTGATGACCCAAAATATATCTCTTGGAGAAAAGGAAATAAGGTCGCTTTGAAATTTGAAATTCAAATCCCTGATAATGAAGAAATAAAAGCTAATGTTCAGGTGGGATTTGTTATGAATTTCACATATTTAGACACAATTCCACATGTTGCAACCTTGCCAAAACAACCACAAAGTGTATTAGTACCATTAAAAATTGTTTTGAATTTACCATCTAATATTTAGTTAAATAATTTTATAAACAAGCTATAATTTTACTGGTTCATAATAGTTTTTTCAAAACCATTTATAAGTTTAAATAAAACTAAAGTTAAACAAAGTTTTGTTATTTTATTTTTTCATATAAAAATTATATGATTAATAAATTTAGAGTTGAATAACTTGTAATTGTGTATACAAATGTATTTTATATTAAAAGTTTACTTGAAGCTTTAACATAAATTGTAACTATTTTGATGTCTTGTTCATTGTATAAAAATAAGATAAAGCATATATTTTTTACATCTATAAATTTATCAATTCAGAAAAGGGCGGTTTTGACTCTTTTTAATGTAATTTTTATCAATATAATAAAATATTATAAAAAAAGAAATATAGTTATCTTACATTAACTTGACAATATTAAATCTATATAATTACTAAACATTAAATTCCCTAAAATTTTTATTAAAATCAATACAGTAAAATTTCTATCAATTTTTATAATAGTTATACATTTATGTATATATATATATATATATAATCCATAACATTTATGAAACATCCAAGATAAATACACTCGTGGCTCTAAAATTACTGTAATACATAAAAAAAAAATTATTCCTTAATGGTGTATTTTTTAAAAAAATTGGACAGTTTTAATTTCGATTAGAGGGGTAGTACAATTTTTCTTTTATTTTACCAATATCTTAGAAATAGTCATTACACCATTACTCTTAAAATAATAATTATACTAAGAAAATTCGTTTTACATTTTCAACATTAAATTACCATGACTTATTTCAAAATATGTGTATCATCATATTGATACATACATTGTATCAATTGTATTTATACCATTAATACATTTTTTTTTTTTGTAAATAGTGTATACATACATAACTCTTTTATCTGATATACTTTTACTATTTATCTTTTATATCTTATAAGTATAACAACTTTATTTTATAAGGTGACATACATATTTAACTAGCTTATAGATTAAAAAATAGTCTAATTAAGAAAATAACTGGTCGAAAACAATTGTTGGACTAATATTACAGAACTTATTAACATTTTTGTACTTGGGAGGGAGGAATATTGACGTCGAAAATAATATAGAGATAAAAATGCAGCTTCTGTGCTTCACTTACCTTCAGTGCTATAAATAGTTATTAAGTTCTAAAATACTGGTACAAAGTTGTTATCTGCCAGTTATTTTTATCACTACGCAGTACTCTTTAATTTAATGTTGAAAATATAACATCGAACATTATAACACAAAAATAGGATATTTTTTTTTAAAGACAGTCATCTGCAAATAGAATGCAAGTCGTTGAACACAATTTTTTTAAAATTTATAGTACCTAATATAAGCTTTAATTTAACATATGTTTAAAGGACACAGTATTCAAAAGTTAACTTTTCGTGTAAAAGTTGCTATTTTGAATCCCCTCTTTAGGCAGGTTAACGATTCTCAAAAATATACTTAAGGGAAATAAATAAGGTATTTATAAAAAAAAAATATTTTTGATTTATCTATTTTGTAAAAAAATTATGGCAGTTTTAAGCAAAAAAGTTTTTAAACTTTTTTGCTCGAAATTTTAAATGTCGAAATTTTAAATGTCGAAATTTACTAATTTTAAAAATAGTAATATTTTGGGGAATTCCACTTTTAACGAAGAACGACGCAAGTATTATCAATTTTTAAGAATGTATGACTAAAATCAATTTGTGATCTTTTGACATGTCGTTGAGAAAAATCGGTTCAGTGAGAGTTGATAAAAAGTAGTGACAGACGCACACACACACAAAAATATAAATACATCATGATAAAATTAATACCTTCTTTGCTTCGTATCCAAGTTAAACATTAATTGCTGATTGTATAAAGAAAACACTTCTCAATTATTGTTGTTGTTATTATAAGAATAATATTGAGAAATATTTTCATATTAAAGATACGATATTGGTTCGATCGAACAGGTTTGTAAAAAACTCCCACCCATGAAAAAGTTCTATGAACCTAGTAAAATACCATAGTATAGATAAAATTTTATATATCTTGTTAAAATCGAAAATATACCAAAAAGAATTGTCTTATTATAATTATTATTTTAAGAGAAGTCGAGTGGCTAATATTAAAATAATCACTCTGTATACAACAAATTATAACCTCTAATAATTTCTCTGTAAATATTACAATACTGGATTATTAAATATCAATGTTATACTGAATTTAATAACTATTATAAGTATGAATTCATGTATTATACTTATTAATCATAAAAACTTGTAATCAGGATATAAATAGGGAAATAGTTCTTATTGCTTTTGAAACAACTCAATAACTCCTTTTAAAAATTAAACACTATCTACAGATTTGCATTGAAGAGTTTTTTAGATAGTAATTTCACTGTTAGAGATCATCTATACTCATTCTCACTGTGCTTAATTTTTAATATAAAATTGAATTTTCAAAATAAGTTTTGAAGTACAATTTTTGATTATAAAGATTAGAGTAATAATTATAAAATTATACATAAATAAGATAGGAAATAACGTGAGGATTTTTCTCGTCTACACGATTTTAACTGAAAAAAGTATCACAAGGGGCTTTACCATCCCCCCCCCCCCACCATTAAGTTCCTAAAAATTCAATTTTCTAGTTATTCTATTCTAGATTGTTTTTTAAAGCTTTTCACGAATAATATGTTTAATTAATTAATTAAACTTCCAATTAAACCTAAGAAATGAGTTGAAAAATGTAAATTTTATTATGTATTAATACATAATAAAGTTTTTACAATCATAATATAAATAAATTTTCAACATAACATTTGTACAACCTTTATATTATCGCTAAATTATTTTGTTTTAAATAAATGTAACAATAATTACATTTTAGGAAAACAATAAAATAAAATTGAGCTATATTAAATATTATTTGCTTGCTTTTATGGATTGTGAAGAAATAAATTTAGTCCTCCGAATATAAAACTCTAGCTGCGACTATACTCATGTCGAATGGCATTCATGGACTTACTACCTATTAAAAATCTTAGATATAAAAGAGCGTCAGTAAATATTTTTAATAGAAAGCAAAATATTTTTTTAAATATTTTGCTTTAACAGACCCAAGGTTGAAGGGGTGACAGGGCAGCGCGGTTTTTTGAAGGTTTCGTCATAACAGCAATAAGAAGGAGCTTAGCCCCCTGTCAAATAATGAATTATTCCCCAAAAATAAAAAATATATAAATGTTGTTAAATACATAGTAATTTTAGAGAATTTTAGAGCAAGTAGGAAATATAAATGACACCTTCAAAAATATTTTATCGACTATGGGCCTTACAGAAAAAAATTATAAATACAAATCTAATAAACACCAAACCTTCATGTCATTAATCTTCAAAATAATACTCTTACTCCTGGCATTCATAATATTATATAAGTAAAATAATTTTTTTTCTTTAATTAAAAAAAATGTTATTTTGCAAAATTTTATAATATACTACAATTGATCAATTGTAGTAATTGACCGAGCAAAAAGTTCAGGTCAGAAAACTGCTCCTTTGCCATACTGCGGACATTTTGTAAATATGTTTAAGATATAAGGTGTTTTGTAAGTAAGGAATCGGGTTTCTATTGTTCTTTTTACTTGAAACAACTGACCTGTTTTCTTAATTACTGAATACTCTTTTTATCTAGTGTACAGGTAGTGATATAAGTTTATTATTACATAACAACATTTTTTAATGTTTTATTTAATGAAAATGTTAGATATTTATTATATTTTTTAGTTAGAAACTAAACTCTTTTTTTTTTATTCATTAATGATAATTATTTTAATGTAATGATATCCCAGTGAAAACGCGGCCTTATTGAGTAGTACTCATGCTTGTCACCGGGAGCATTAATGTAGTATTGCATTGAAGGTCGTCTATGCGCACACCCGTACGCACATAATACTAACAGCAACGTCAGTCTTGCCCCCCATCGTAAGTACGTTTGGCTGGCGTCACTGTACACAATTTAGTTAATAAGTAATTTATTTATTAGGTGTATACCTTCTTATATAGGTCTTCTCTCTTCAAAAATTTTGTTCGTTACTCTTATCTTAAACAATCTTCATTCTCATAGTTTTCGATTACGTTCCACGAATTTTTCACGCCGGTCGATGGTGTATCGTTATACGAAAGTCTAAAAACTTGTGTTTAAGTGTTTATTTTGTTCTATTTGAAATAAGTATCCGGTGTGTGTTGTGAAAGTTCATTTTTTGTGTTTTCGTTTTTATGATAAAAGATTAAATCAATAGTAAACCCATTTCTCGTATTGGATTTTGTAAAATTTTAACAATTATTTTGATGAATGTCATAAGTCATGCAGGTAATATAATTAGTTAAATATTGTTAAGTTAAAAAACTTAAAAATAGACCTTAATAAATAAAAATATTTGAAACCTTTATCCTTAATTTGTTTAATAATAGTTCTTGAAATATCAAACATAAAATTTATGTTTACATTTCTTTATTCATTAAATTATTACTTTCCATTTTTTTAATTGAATTAAGCAAGGGTATCTAATGTAAAATATTTCAGTCATTCATTCTTATGTATATTATTTGTAATTAAATTTTTTACATTGATGTTATTTTTTATTCAAGTTAATTTTTAATTCATTATTAAAAGACTTATAGAAATATTTTGAATTAATTTCAACTAATCTTACAAATTATAAATTATTTAAAATTACAGATATTGTTCTCCAATCTATAGATCATAGAATAATACTAAGTATTTTAAATCACCATTATTATTTAAACTTTTTTTTAGTAAAATTATGTAGTTCATTTTAACATTTTAATAAAATAAAGACAACTTTTGATTAAAAAAAATTGATTCAATTACATTAGACAATAAATATTGGTATTAAAAATTGTTGTGAACTTATAATTGTTTTTAATTTTATATGGACTTAATTTTAAATGACTTTAAATTTTATATATTATTATTTAATTAATTTAATTGATTTTGGACATAAAATATTTGATCTATTAATCTGTACATTTTGAATTATGTCTTTTACCACATTTTATGCTCTTAAACAAACTTATTAAATATTTATTTTTTTCTTGATTTTTTTTAAAGAAACTCAAAGGTGTACGTTTGGAAAATCTGCCATGCGTCAACAATTTCTTTTCATTGTTTTTTGGCAGTGATGGTCATTATAATAGAATTTTTGGACAAAGGAAAGCCTCCATGAAAAATATGCAAAATGCCTCGTTATGCCCTTCCACACTTAGTATTGGTCATCTGATAAGGCATGACGACCGAATCAAACGACCAGCCACTGCGTTCAGCTGGGCTTCTGTACACCATTTCGAGCGCCCAAAATCGGTGTTCGTGTAATAGTTTATCTTGTAATCATGGCGTCGTCGCTCAATCGGCGGCTGCCGCTAGCATGAACCAAGAGCCTAATAATTACTGCAATTTGTCAGAATATAATCAAATTGCATCCACTGAGTTTAACAAATTAAATAACGTTTCAAGTTCTACTGTTGTGGCTAAAATTTCAAGTAGTATAGTTTCTACTCCAGCTGCTTATGTATCTTCTATTACTGTACCAAGTGGATGGAAGCGAATTAGCAATAGTGGAGAAATTTGTTATATAAGGTTAGTTTAAATAATACATATTTTATTGTGGAAAGCCATAGATATAAAAACTTTAAATTATAATGTATTAAGTGCTAAAAAGTTGATTATTTTGTGTTATTCACAACTTTNTAATGTATTAAGTGCTAAAAAGTTGATTATTTTGTGTTATTCACAACTTTCTAAATTTCAAAAATCCTAATGTATAGCTTAAATAATATTTTATCAATATTTTAAATATTTTAATAGGGACTCTGATGGTTCCTGATACTAAACTCCAAATCTTTATATGGAGATTTATTAATTAGTTTTATTTAAGAAACGGAAGGGTTCAGATACTATTGGTCTTAACCCCTAATAGATTTTTTTGTAATAAACTCAACTTTTATTATATAGAAGGTTATTTATTTTAATTTTCCATTTACATTTTGTATTTTTACACATAATTAATTTTAAATTTTAGAGTTAGATTAGAAAGGAATAGTATTAATAATTATAATTGTTGTTGAATAGGTCCATAGTAATCTCTGTAGTAAATTATATTTTTCATACTACAATTATTATTTTTTAATTGTAAACATGTTATGTTGAACAATTTTTCTCATTTTCTTTTGAACAATACTATATTTTTGATATTATGATTATAACTGATTAATTTAAAACGTTGCAAAAAATGTCTTCTTGTCTGAAAAGTTAAAAAAAAAATTTTGCCTTTTTTAAAAATGACTATTATTTTATTTCGATTAAACTTCATAATCATAAAAATTGCATTTTAAATTCGATTTATTTTGTAGTTGAAATATTATCTCATTGTTTATACTTTATTTTATTATTAACTAAACAGTATGATTTTAGTAAAATGGTTAAAGACTTAACTAAATAACAAATAAATCATGATATTTAAAGAGCTACAAAAGGATTGACATTTTTTATCGTCCTAATTTTCCAGAAATTGCAATGGTGTCACGATTAGTTACGCCTTTGACAAAATCCTTTAAAATGAACCCGAACTACCCTGGTGAGTTTTCGGTAGGCTTTATTAAGAATACCGCCACTAAGTCGGACAAAAATCTGACCTATAATAATATATTACGCCATAGGGTGTCTAAATTATTATACGGGTTGCGTCTTTTCCACTGAAATACACCAGTTTTGTAGAATACAATGAAAAAACACCTGGGTTATTGTCCTTTTTGGAGGTTCTTTTACCCTCAAAATTAGACCCTAACATTGTAAATTATCCAGTTATGTATGTAACTCGTGTAAAAAAAAGTATGTGACTACTATAGAAGCCAAATGTGAAGTAACAGCTACAAATTAAGCATTAATTAATGCGAGTTTAAAACACTGAATAATTTGTTATCAATTCGAATCTCCTAGCAAAAAATTTACGTTTAGCTATTTTTATGAACAAAATAAATTTATAAAGCATGGGTGTTTGTTTTAATTGTAATTTCGTGTTATACAACAGGTCAAAAAATACATATAATTAACCATAATTTTAATAGCTATAGTTATTAAAAATTGTTAATATAGTAAACATTTTCCAGACTAAAGAAAATTTCTATAAATAAAAATTTAGTTCAAAATTTAATATTAAAGTTTGCAATGAGATGAAATTACATATGAAAAAAAACATAACTAAATATTCAAGATGTTTTGAAAGGTATTATATAAAAAAATTGTACACCTTCAATAACCTTATACAATGAAAATTTAACTTCCGTAGACCTTGTAGAAGGTTTATTGCCCTATCCCAAGGTTTACCTTAGTATAAAGGTCTTGTTTTTTGCTACTTCTTATACGATAATCTATTTTTCATTCACGTATTAGTAATATTAATAAAATTATTACTATTTGTTAATTATGTAAAAAAACAAGATATATTTAATTCTTCGATGTATTTATTTTAAGTTTCGATTTATTTAATTTAGAATTCATTGAAACAGAACTTTCCAAAAATTCAAGTTTAAATAAAAACTTTTTACATGTCATTTTTATCGATTTATTGATGTCAATAATCCTAGACTCTTTTTTTCCTTAAAAAACTAGTGTCTTCTGAACTCATTTTCATATACACCATTGCGTGAATATTCGTAAAAATGTCATTATGAATGTTGTTAAAAAAAAAACGACGATTTTTTTATTTTAAACTTTCTCTTGAGATATTTATTTTTTTAAAGCTATGATTTAACTCTCAAACGGTCAATGAAAAAAAGGTGCATTAATTTTATAATGTAGCTTATAATTGGTTTTTTGACAAAAAAATGAATATTTTATTGGGTGGTCGAGGGTTAAAGACAATCATTAGAAAAGTAAATAAACATATTTCAAGTATAAAATATTATACGATATTCTACGATTTCCTCGGATACTAGTTTGCTTATAAATATTAATTAAGTTTGTTAATAGCGAATGAGTTAATTGCCATTGATGACAGCTTCATAACATATTTGTTTATAACAGAATTTTTTATTGTTAATAAGTAAACTTTTGATTGTTTCGAGGTGATTCAATAAAATTATTATTTAAAATTTCGTGAAAAAAAGTATTTTTGTTTATTGTATTAAAATTATTATTTTATGATAATAATTATTATAAAATAATAGTATTTCTAAAATAATACAAATTAATTTTTAATTAAAAATTTTGCTATACGTTAAACATTTTTTATAGTTATTGAAAATAATAAACATTTCTTATTTGTAGAAAATGTGTTTTTTCATTATTCAATTATAATTGTGTAATAAAAAACAATACATGATTGTGTGAAACATAAAAAAAATTTCGTGGTCACTTACTAAATAACAGTTTTAAAATTTGGATAACAAGTGAACTAAGTTTGAAATAGCATTAGAAGTAGAATTTTTTATTTTTTAGCTTATACAATAAAAGTTGTTTTGTATGTGTTAACTCTAATGATTTCATTTTTATGAATAAATACTTTTCGTAAATAGAACTTTAGATGTATTTTTGATTATAACATTTTGACGAATAAGTAAATATTTTTTTTCATTGATAAAGAATTGAAGTTCTTATGATTAGTCGTTCATTTAACAAGTTTAGGGTTGAATCGTCAGCAGGTAGTTGTTCCTTTAGGATTGTATTGATTACTGACTAACCGAATCAATTAACCACTGTCGCTGGTGGGAAGCGTCCAGAATGACGTCATGTTGTATTAAGGTCGTTTTTCTTCCCCTCTCCAAACGTTTCAGCAACTTTTAAAGGATTTGTTAGCACCTAAGGGTTTGATAAAATCATTTAAACACTGGAAAAAAAACATTGGAGTCATTTAGTTAAATTTGATATAATTTAAGCTTTTTACTGTAAACAAACATTAACTAAATTTCAAAGAACATTTAATATTTTTTATTTATTATCATATTATTTTATATTTAATATTTATTTCTCATAAAAATAATTGACCAAAAAAATTATAATTACAGGTTTTAATTTTTAGTTGAAAATATCTTAAATTTTTGTCAAAATTAAAATTTTATGTAGTTATTTTGAAAATTTTCTAAGTTTGTAATAGTTGCTTATGTATTTCTATATATAATCTTTTAAGTGCAAATATTAGTGTAATTCATAATTATTAATTATGAATGTGTCATTAAATTTATTAAAGCGTAGTTCAAATTGTTAGTGTTATCGTGTATGAATCAAAACAATTTTTTTTTGTTTAATGGTTTTTATAAAATTTTAACTCTTAAATATAGTGTCTAACAATTAAATAATTTGATTAAGATTTTATATTTATTATAACGGTCGTTAAAATTTTATTTTCAAAAATCTACACATGATTTAATGATTCATTACAAAAACCTTTAAATTGCTTCTCTCTGAACATAATTTTTTATAACATAAAAGTTAACTGCCAAATTGTGAAATGATAATTAACAAGTTAATAATTATACCATAAAACTTTCTATGTAAATTAATTAAGTTGTAAAATAACTTTTTTTTATCAACGTTTAATGTTCACTAGTAGCATAATTTGTTATTGTTATTAATGAACTTTTTTTTGCGCTGAGGAGATAATTTTAAACGAAAATCTATTTATATTTTTCACGTGTTCTTAAAAACCAAGTTATGTAAACGAATGATAAAGTGTTTATCCTTTCCGTTCGAACTTTATTTATAGCCCCGAGCGATTACACCCGGTGTGATCGTCGCCTCCGTGTCTGTCTTATTGATTTACTCTCTCGGAAGAATACAGTCGCGCGACCACCACTGCCGTCTCTCGCCCGTTCCAGGATTTCTTTTGGGTTATGTAATGTTACGACATTTGATCCAATAGAGATGGCTTCTCATCTGCTCGGCCACCTCTTTCCACCCCCTGGTGACTTTTTGCCCGGATAAACCCCCTTGCGTCCTCGTCGTTTAATGCGCTTTATTGATGTTTAGTATTAAAAGAGCTGTGTCCATTGCGCGCAATCAACTCGAGCGCTTTCACCCTTGTAGCTGGTAAATGCGAATTAATTTCTTTAACGACCTTTTATCAGTTTGCTTCTTCCGTTATCGGCACGCTGTCTGGTTCCGCAAACAATGATTTGAGCCGGTAAGCGGTAGTTAATAATAATCAGTGCATATTATGCACTAAGAACGAAAAAAGTGATGAAAAAACCGGTTGTATTTTGTACTCCTTAGTGCACACAAACGCACTCGTATAAGTTGTATAATAGCTGTTGTTAGTGCAATATTACCGGCACTGACCACTTAATCGTTCGCTTTTTTTCATCTATAAGAGAGGAGTAAAGGAAGAATGCGTGTTTGTAAACCGGTCCGTGTTGAAAGAGGCTGGAAAATCAGTGCGTATCGTAAAAAGAAATATCGAAACTTCATACTTAAAATAAACGTTTTTGTGTATCTATTCATTTTTGAATTTAAGTCGAATGGGTGTAGTAAGGCTATTTTCAATGTTTTTTTATTAGTGACAGCAAGGTCATTAAGATAACTATATTATTTTAAAAATTATCAGATACTTCAGTATCATCACCACTTGTATCATTCATCAAACTAGTATTTTTTATTTTCGTTGATCTTGAACTATAGTAATAAAATAAATTAATTTATAACCATCTGAAAGTGATAACTTTTATCCCCTTGGCGATTATTTAATTAGGTAGTGTTCAAATTAGAGTAGTTTGGACACACTTGATATGCCTCTCGATCCCAAGAATACGGAGAGAACAATGTAGTTTTATTCATAGGCTTCGATTTTTCTTCAATATGGATTAATTATGAGGTGAAATTTAAATGTTTTGAAATAAGCCGTAACGCAAAACATTTGTTGTTACAACTGTGTGTGTAGTTAAAAAATATTTTTATTTCCCATCTTTATCGGGTAACCACGATTTTCATTTGAAAAACGTTTAAGCACAAACATCTGTTAATTGAAATTTAAACCCACCGAACTGCCAGGATTCCATAAAATAATTAAAATATTTCGTCACATCGCTAATAATTAAAATAAACTTGATTTAATATAGTATACATATAAAAGTAAAAAAAAAAAAAAATCGGATTGTTTTTGTTATAATGGTACACGCCGGTCTGGTTCGACTTAATTTATTTTACATCAATTTTTACCGACTGCAAGTTTGGATGGTGTGCCATCCTTTTTAAGTCAATAATTGATTTTTATTTTTAGAAAACATTCGGTAGTCTATATTCATATATAGACACGCTTTCACTTATGAACAAAACAAAAATGTTAACCAAATGTACTACATGCGTTGTTATCGTTAAACCTTTCACTGTAAGCTTTAGTGCATTGTTTAATCATGATTCACGACAGCCTTATTGCCTTACATCTTTTCCGTCGTAAAACTCGTGACGGAGAAATCGTGGCAACGATTTCGTGTTAAATATTTTGTACATGTTCCGTGGGCTGTGTAGGTGATTAAGATTAACAAGAGTTTCTTACAATGCTGCACAATATTTTATCGTCCTGATAATCTAATAATTATTCAATATTAGTTGTCTTTTTTTTTTTTTACCCGATTTTCGCAAGAATAAAATTATTAAAATTAAGCGAGCCTTTAAAAAAAAAAAATATTGCACAATATTTTTTAATAATTCGGTTTTGAAAAATCGTACGTATTTCATCAATTTTTGTTAGTCATAAACAAATGGACATAAATAACTTTTTAATATTCTACCGGTTTTATAGTTTATCGCATGGAAAATTTGCAAATAATTATAAAGTAAATTATTGATACATAATTCTTGTATGAATAATTAATTCATTTCAATTCAAACGAGCAAATAAGCGTACCTAAATTAACATTTTATTTTGGTCTTGGTATTTTATTATACACGGTTAATTACTAATTACTTATCGAATTAAATAATATAATGATCTCTAAGAATTATCAATATTTAAATTTCACTCTAATCCAATAGTTTGACAATATCGATTGTAGTGAATAAAATGTTAATTTAATTTTGACTCTCTTGTGTTTACTTCAAGGTTTCATGTTACTCTTCTTTCTTATCATAAGAAATCGTGATGTTAATATTGTCCGAGACTGTCATGTCGTGACTATTAGACCTCATTTAATTGGTTGATGCGGTCGACTTCACGACTATTCCATGATCACTTTCCCTATAGTTAGGTTGTCAAAAATAGTGAGAAAGATTATTTTATAAATATATTTAATTTGTTTGTATTTTTACCTATTAGGAAAAAAAAAGTGGTTGAAATAACTAATTATGGGTGGCTATTAATATGTTTTAATTTTTGGCGATTGTAAATCGATATAGAGTGCATATTTACTCTACTTGACATATAATGCCTTATTAATAAATTATTTTAGTTAATTATTATATTTTCTCGTATAAAATAAAATATTAATAGTCATTAGCTTATAGCTATTATAGAACAACGTTTTAGTTCTTAATTTGTTTATGATGGAATAAAAATTAAAAAGCAAATTAATTTATCAATTGCTGACAGTACATAACATTGTGGAGGATATACAGATTTATTTATTTATCTATTTATTTTAAGGTAATTCATTATTCTTTGTCATTTTTTTCTCTTGACCTCAAATAACAGTATATTATAAAAAATAATGTTCTCTTTCAGTATAGCTAAAACATTGTTGCTGAAACGAAAAATTTTAGAATATTTCACCTTCTTTGTACTAACTTCTTATTATTGTGAAACTTTTATTGCATTACTTCAGTTTTGAAGTGTACTCACAATAACATGCATATGAAAGGCATCTTTTCAAATAACAAAGCAATTGGGTTCTATTGAAAGGATTTTTATTTTGTAATTCAAACCTGTTATGAAGAAATCGCTTCGTTTTGATTTGTCTCTTAAGTTTACTTGCAAAAATATTTTCATAAATAATCACCAATGAATACTCTTACGCCGGCCTAGCACAGTGGACTATTAGGGTTCTGGATTTAAATAACGATTTTATACGTCGTTTTTGATCAAGAAAAGTTTATCTTCAGTTTATACAAAAAAAAAACATAATATCAAATCCCATATAAAATACTTAACTTTTTATATACAATGGTTTAAAAATTAGGCTGTCTAACGATAGAACCCATATTTAAGATTTTTAACTCTTAAAAAAATATTACGGTTTCTTACTCTTGTCTAAAACTTTTCATTCATATAATTATTCGTTTTTTATATTCATCTATATAACACGTATTATACTTCAGTTTTCATCTTTATTACGTTGTAGGTGTTGTGATCGTTTTGACTTTCAAATGTTATATTTTCGTTGAATTTGATTTTATATAAAAGAAATGAATCGAATTTACTTCGAAAGCGCACAAAGGAAATTTTATTTAATAGTTGTTTTAATAATGAAATAAAATGCAAAGTGTTAGTATAAAAATAACTTACGCCTTTCACCCGGAGGGTTGGTTCTTGTTATTTCAACCGTGACGTTCAGGGGTGACCATAAGGCGTATTTCCTTTTTACAAACAACGATTACTGTTTTTTAATAGATGCATTAAAAAAAAAAAAAAAATGCACCGTTATTTTTCTTATTTATTAAAATTTTTACTTTGAAACATATTCACCTAACATTCATTAGTATTCTTAACGATAATTAATATTTATTATAATTATTATAGTATGTTTGAAATTAATCAAGTATATATTTGCATTATGTTACAGTCCTAGCAATACAGTTCTAAATTCTTTGGATCAAGTCAAGACTTATTTAAAAACTCAGGGTACCTGCAAGTGTGGTCTTGAATGTCCATTACATAGTGAACAAGTCTTCAATTTTGATGTTACGGTAATAAATTCATCTATAATACTTATTGGGAAATAATTTTGTTGGAAATGTTTGACCCTCTTTTAAATACGAAAAAAATGTCCACCCTTCTATGCGTGTTAATAATAAGCGTTGCTGAGAAACCTATAGGCAGATGTTACTCTTATGGTTAGTCTTTATATCACACTCTTTCTTCCTGTTCACTAAAACAGCTGCTGTTCTGGGTTCTCGTAATAGAAAAAAATCTAAATTTCATTGCCATGCCAGTGATACTCAAACTACCAATCAAATGGTTTATTTTTATTTCAAATTTTCTTACTTATTTTACTAATTTTTTTTTATCATTATTTCAAAAAAAAAAAAATCGTTAAAAATAAATTAAAAAAATTCCTTGTTTCATTTTCATTTCTGATTGTGTTCTTTTAAAATATCACATAAAAGACGTTTGAAAACAATTGTTAAATGATATTTTATGGTATTAGATCATTTTAATTAATACAATTTACATTTATTAATTAATATATAAAATGTATATCCCTTTATTAAAATTTTCGTTTAATCTTTCTATTTGACTTTTGTCAAACGTGTTTTATTAATATTTATTTTTTTTAATGGAATTATTATTATGTTCGTTTTAACATCCTGTTGTTTCGTTAACATTCAAGACAATCAATAGTATTAATAAAATTTTTCAGATTATTTCATCGACCTCCTTAAAAGTAGCTACTAGTCTATTAATAATATTTGACTGTCCATTTTTAAACATCTTTATATAAATTGAAAACGTGTATTAACATAATTTTCGAACGTTTTGAATCTATGTAAACACAATTTAACTAGTTATATAATTAAAATTTTATTCTGTACTTATGATAAACGACTAAGAAATGTTGTTTATTGTTGCACCAATAAAATATCATAACCGTGTAAGCTGTAGGCGTTTCATAAACCGGTTTGTTATGGAGCTTCGGTACAACCGGTTCTGTTGATTCATCATAATATCTAAGCGTTTATCAAGTGGAGTTAATTTGTACGTTGCACTCATGGGGGCCCAAGTAAAATAATTGTTACTTTTTTAGTTAACCTGTTATCGATTGATGATATTATCATTTTATCTTACTTAATATTTTACATTGTTTTGTTTTGTTTTACTTATAAACATTATGAATGGGTTACATACATAGACAAACACTAACTCATTTTTTTTGACCAAGTATTAAAGTTTATTACACGATAAAAGTAACATCTGTTATAATTTTAGAATAACTGTCATAATACTTTAAGGTGATAACTGAAGCATTTATTTTGTTATTTCTTAGATTTTTTATTTTTAAATTTAATATATTGAGATGTTTAAATCACTTTTAGAAATATTACTTTACACAACTCTTATTAAATTTAACGTTACTACAAAAAAATTAAAGTAATACGAAGGTCGTATTTATTTAGTGTACATTTTATGAAAGTAAAAAATTATTAAAAAATAATAATGTGTTATCAAGATGTCTGTGATAGATAGACCAAAACGGTCAGTTTGTTTTGTTTCCCGTCATTGTTTTTTTTTTTGAAATTGTAATTATCTAATTTTATACTTTTTTTCTATACACTTAGATTAGTTAGTGAAATATTAGTGTTTTTTGATTATTTATTCTGGAATTTATCCAAGAACACTTATATGATCAAAATATTCATTGTTGAGTATCTGATCGTACACGCTAATAATAGTTTGAGAACAAGCGCCAGCAAATAATTTAAGTATTTAAATTTATATTTTACGAATTGGCATTAATCCGCATACATATGTCATCTTTTTCAGTTCTGACTGGCATTTAGGTTTTTAAAATAATATTTTATTTTGGATAATCTGTTTGTGCGAAATTAAAAAAATAACATATTAAATATAATAAAAGCTGAAGAGACTAAATTCCATACATATTGTCTCATAGTCTAAGTAAAAAAAAAATAATTTTTTTTTTTCTGTCTAATGTTTCTAAATTCCTTTTCAGTATTAAGCATTAATAACAATACGATTCATTATCTTGATGATTATGAATAATAAATCAAATTTATTTTGCTAAATACCATTTAATTAAACGGTCCTTATTCATTGGATTGTTATCCCTATTGTTTTTTATTTCAATTTTTTTTTTATTTTATTAAGTTTTTAGGATTTTAGAAACCCTTTAAAATTCTAGTTTAATAAAATTTAGGTTATTCTCTGAAATTCATGCTACTTTGATATTCTTGATTAGTTTTTACTTAAGTTGGTTTTGTTGAACTTCAGACAATTTATTCTAGGTTTAGACACCAACAACTTGATTATGGGTGAAATTTTGTGTTGTGTATTTACTGAATATTAGTAAAAATACTAACAAAGGTTAATGTAGGATCCTTTTTTATATGTTCTCAAAATTTTAATAATCAGATTAAACTAAATTATTATAACTGATACACTTTGATTTTTTTGTCTTTATTTAATTTTTCGTAATGTAAGTATCTAATCGTTTTCTTATCTATGAAATTATCAAATAGATTTTAATATTTTAAGTTCTTTTTAAATTCTGTGAAGTCATTATTGAGTAGTTTTGAATTTTTAAATAAGATGTGACCATAAACTTCGATAATAATGTTATTATTAAGTGCTAGAAATCTATAATAAACTTGAATTCGTACAATGCGTGTTGCTCGACCTTGATTTTTATTACAAAGAGCCTTAATAATTATTTAGGCGTAACGTAGCTATTTACCATCTTAGACCTTGACAATTCCGCATTTGAATTTAAAATTAAAAAAGACACACCTACTCACTTGTCTATCAACAAAGAAATATATATGTATAAAAAATTTAGCGAGAACACCCTTGAATTATGTTTAATACGATTTTTTGCTAAAATTTCAGGTGTTAGCTAAACCAACTTCTGATTTAGACATTATGACAAATCTGTGTAATCATAAAAGGAAAATGATGTTTAACAATGTTGATAATAGATTTGGAAAAAGTTCTTATGAATTGGCTGATAATCGTAAAAAGAGAAAAATGTCTAGTATTCAACAACAGTTTTCATATCCTTCATATGATGGTGATAATACTATTGAAAAAGAAAACTATTTACATTCAATGGGTTCTCAACAGGTAATCAAATTTAAATTAATTTTTGAACTAGATTTTCTCTCAATAATTTATTGAGTTTTTATTATTTTTTAATATTTTTTGTAGATGCAATGGCCAGATGTTTGTGCTGAGACCATCAATCAAGTGAAATTTCATCCTTCAACATCGGATTCATTATTACATTCTCAAATGCATCCCATTATGACTCAAAATTCACCTACCTTGATGAATTCTCAAGGAACTGTAAGGTCTACATCTCAAACAATGATGCCTAATTCTCAAGGAACTACGCCATCCTCTAATCAAGAACTTCCTATGTTAAATATTCAAGGTGTAGATATCGAAAATTCTAGACACTCACATTATCCAAATAATTACTATAACTTGGAAGTAGATTATGATCAAACTAATAGAAATGGTTTAAGGTACAATTCTCCTCCTAACCGATCTCATGACATGGATACTATTCAACCAAATTTATCTTGTCAAACTAATCACCATCAATTTAATTGTGATACTAATTCACAAGAGTTTTATCACAAGAACAATATGTATCAACATGAACAAATGCAATATAGTAATTATGATAGCCAAAGAATTCAAAAAAGTTTTAATTGTTCTAGTCATTGTGAACAGTATTGTAATCCTGGAGAACCAAATCCTAGTTATGATAATCAAATGAATCCATTTCAACAGACATCTCAGCCACAGCTACCAAGAAATCATGGATCTACCAACCATCAGTATTTCCAACAAATGTATCAAGATCAAAACAATTATCAAACAGAATCTTATCCAGACAATAATAATGGACAGCGCGATGAATTCACATCACATTATCAATTTGAGTCTAATACTCCATCTCAGTGCCATCACATAGATTGTAATTGTAAAACATGTATTCCTAATAAAAATACTGTGGAAAAACCTATCGAGACTTCACAAATAAAGCCATTAGTACCTCAGTTAAAGTCAGCTCAATCTCAAAATGATTACCAAAATACTCAAACTACTATGAAACCTTCTATAACATCTCAAAATAAATCTACACCCCCTTGGCAATTAAATAAGTATAACCAAACAACACAAGTTGTCACTCAAGATACCTCCAAAAAGTTAGTTGAAGAACGAGTGCCTCCTATTAATTCACAAACACCTCATATCAATGTCAGAGCAGAAGATAGAATTCGTAAACCAATTAAACAGTTGAATAAACAACCAATTTACAGTAAAAAACCCAAATCACCATCCGAAGAAAACATTTATCCTTCCTTTTTGGATGATCCTAGTGGTTATTTAGCTCAACAAACTGCTTTACTTAATAGTACAATTAGTACAAATTCATTCTCACCATTATCTCCTCCTATCCAATTACAAAAACCTGAGAAGCCAAGATTCACTACAAATGTTACAACTATGGCTAGTGGTAAAACTGCAAGCTGTAATACAGTTACATCAGTATTAGCTGGTAGAACTAATACATCCGTTGTCACTGTTAATACTTCAGAAGAACAGGCAATACCTGTTGGACAACAAAATGTTCCTAATAAAACTCCTTTAGAAATGGTGCAAAGTGTAGTGAGTAGTATTCAAATACCTCCTACATCTGAAAAACAGGATAATGTACAACCAAGCCATATTTTATTTACAAGTAATGGTCAACTAATGATGGCATCAACTAAAATTCAATCACCAAACACTTCTCAAGTTCTTTCTGCCGTACAGCAACAAGTGCAACCCACTGTTTTAGTTAACACGCTGCAAGGAACTCAAGGAACATTACTACTTCAACCTGGTAATGTTATGACAGTAGATCAAGTTCAAGTGCCTCAACTTACAGTTACAACTGGAAATGTTGACACTGGATCATTTTCACCCAGGAGTTCTAATTTATTATCATCACCAGACTGCAAGCGTAAAATAAATAATGTCAAGAAACGTAAATCTCCTCAAATTTCCCCTAATCAGAGCAATTCCAATGTAATGTTACATTCTCCTCAGCAAAATTATCACCAACCCGTTGTTCAAACATTAATACTACCTAATAAAACTACTCAGTATAGCAATCAACAGCTTATTACTAATGTGTTGCAGCCAGTTAGTCTTGTTCATAATGTTCCTGCAATTCAACAATTTATTGTTCCAACAAACCTTGGAGGTGTTGTAATGACAGACAATACTATATTGCAAGATGGTGTACATTTAAATGTTTTAACACCATTTGCAAATACTGGACAAAATATATTACCTACTGGTATGGTATTGAGAACAGCTCAAACACAACAAAGGCACCAGCAAAATAATCAATTTATAGTCAATAGTGTTGGACAACTAAGTCCAATTTTGACTGCTAATTTAAATCAAACTCAACATCAAAGTCAGAATAGAAGTCAGCAACAAAATGAAATTATACATGTAGTACCTTGTTCTGTACAACAAAGTCAAGATAATACAACAGTTGTTCAACAAAATACAACTATAGTTCAACAGCAAATGACAATGGTATCTGGACAACAAAGTAATGAGCAAAGCAATTTGTTAATTAATGAAAAACAAGGGCAAAATTTTATTTTAGCTGACAACAAGCAGCATGGTTTTATTTTAAGTCCAAAAGATAAGCAACATACTGGTACACATTACATATTAAATAATGTAAATTCGGAAAAAAAAACACAAAGCTTTATTATTACTAGTCCAACTTCTAGTGAAAAACAGTTGTGTGGAAATTTTATTCTAGAAAAATCAAACTCTTCAGGAAATTTTATTATAACTACCACTACTCCTGATAAAAGTTCAAAATTTTCAAAACATTCAGTATCAACACAAACTGCTGCTGGACAACAAGTTCTACAAATTTCTCCAACATCAACTTTATTAGTTGCAACTAATCGTAATTCTTATGTCGGTAGTCCACCTGATACAACAACATTAAGTCCTGTTAGTGGTCATAGTCCTCCAACAAAAGTTGAGATGCCCTCAAGTTCAGTTACTGCCGACTTAGATGCTGCTCTGTCTCCATCTTCAACGTTTTCTGATATACACAACAGGCAACCAATGGTACATTGTATTTCAAGTAGTAATGTTGTTGATTGGTCAGATAATTCAACTGATGAAAGAAAAACTGTATCAAGTGCTTCTGGTTCACCTAATATGTATTCTGTTGAACATGCATACCCCAGATGTAAGTTTTTAATTTTAATAAAAAGTGATAGTAATAATTTTGAGTTTATCCATTTTTTTTAGGATAAATACTGTAATGATAGAGATTGTTCAAAATCATTAAGATCAAGTAGAAACGTGAAGATTTTAACTTGTCCAAGGAGTAATGACTTTTTTTTTTAAAAGTGGTTTCTATGCTTTAATAACAGTTTCATTACTATAAATTATCTCATCAAGTTCCTATGAATACTTTAATTCATCTGTATTATACATCTTTTAGAAGTGTAAACATGTCTTATAAAACTAAACTAAACTAAAGAATGTCAATGTAATATTTGTTCTAAGGAAACATGCTATATGATTATTAGAAATAAAAAAGTATTTCATCGTAATCAAATATTTTCCTTACCAATTATTTTATAAATTTTCTATGAAAATTACCTCTTAAGTAATGTTGCAAAGTTGTTCAGCAAACAAGTCCTATTATGGAACTTAAAAAAAAAACAATTACAATTGTTGGTATTTAATTGAATATTAATGGCTTTTTTAATTAATTTAGTTATACTTTCATGTAACATTTTTTTAAATACAACTTATTTAAATTAGATTCCATCCTGCTTAATATTAATGAAAAATAGGTTTTAAATATTTAAGTATACTTAAAATATGAGTGGTATTACAATTTTTTTAATATGTTAGTAAATATTTTTATTAAAATCAAATTTTATTGCACCTTATTTTTTACTATAAAGATTAATACCGTATGTAAACTACAAATACATTTATATTTTAACAGTCTCAATAATACTTTTTTAAAAGTTATTTGATAAAATGAGTACTTATCACCAGGAGAAATAATATTAATAGTAGGAAAATATTTTTTTTAATAATTTGGATCCAAAATATACATCCATATATATATAAACCTCTTAAGGTTTATATGTTGTACAAATTATATAAATATATTGTGCATTTATTTCAAATTAAGTATTTTTGATTAATACTAAGTAGCTTAAATTTTAATGACAATTTAAAATAATCTTTAGTTCTGTTGGTTCAATATTTGTAACATATTTTACATTAACTTATACTTAACTTTTAAAACAGATAAATATTGTAAAATAGTACCAAAGTTAGTATGCTAAACAATTTTAATATTACAAAAGTTAGTTATTAAATCACATTTTCAAAGGTGAATTTCTTTTGTTATAAATTAAATTTAAACTACAATTTATTTAATATGTAAAAAATGTCTACTACTGTTACAAATAATCTTTTTAATTTAACTACTTTGTTTTATTAAATGGGACCGAAAATGTATGTGCTATTTATTAATAAGTGTAAAGTAAATTAATTTGTAAATATTGTATTTATATTTTATGTGTATTTTATAGATTATAGCTGTAAACTTATAAATTGTATCTTTTATATTTAATTAAAAATGTTGATTGTTGGTACATTGATTATTTAAATTCATTCGATTTTGAGAAATGATTTAATTTATTAACTATTGACAAAATTAATTGAGAACTGTGATTTCTATTTCGTTTAAACTATTTTTTTAAGGTAGTATTTTTGTACATAACTGTTTTTGTTGCACTTTTAAATTTTTTTAAGTTTATTTATTAATTTCATAAAAATAAAATTGATTATTAAAATTGATACATTCTTGTTCTTATTATGTAATAAATTTTATAATCACTGATTAATTTTGAAAAATATTTTTAAAGTCACAGCAATTTAAATTACAAATTATTTGTATGATTTTAATAAAAATTGATGATGTAAAGTTTTATAACATTGTTGAATGTTGAAATGATTAGATTTCTACCATTATGTAATAGAAATGAACATTTCTATTCTAATATGTTATTAAAACTATAAATTACAAAAAAAAGTTAAATATTTATTTTGAATAATTTATGTTTAGTGTACAATAACTTATTACAATTGAATTTTACTTGTTATTTATTTGAAATTTCAGTATTAATTCCAATGTAAAAATTAAATATTATTTAAAGTTACCTTTTCTCTTAAATTATTTTTTGTATACATCACTAAATTTTGTTAAAATTAAATGTTGATATTTCATGAATTATCTAATTGTAATATTTGATATATATTGTGTTATGTAAAGATATTTTGTTACACTTAACTTATAGTTAAAATCAATGACACTCATAAGGTATATCTTAGGGGAACACATATTTGAGATATTTTTATTACCTCACTAAAATACAGCTTCATTATAGTGTATTTAATCCCCGCGAGAATGCTCATGGTTAAATTATTACTAATGATTTCCAGCTGTTAGAGACCCAATTTAAACTATATTATTGCTGTAGATAGTTCATGGACATTTAGTATTACTAATTTAAAATACAATAGACATGATTGATAATTGTATCTATAAACAATTAGTATTCTAACTTGTTATACTTAAAATAATCTTTTAACTGTTTTCTGTGTTTGTCATTTCAAAGAGACAAACATTTATGATAAATTATAAAAAGAATAGAGATTAAGAATGGTATTTCTTATTAAGTTTAAAGCAAATACAATTTCACAAAATATATAATTTAATATATTTATAGTTTGTCAAAGAAAAGGAATCAAATATTGTCAATATAAATTGAGTATTAAAGTAACATGTTTATTTACAAATATTAATAGTTTTTTACTTTATGAAGATTGACCAGTTAGTAAGCTAATAAGAGCAGCTTTTTCTTTTTCCTTTTTCTTAGTTACTTCTAGACTTCTATTTTTCCACATACTTTTTCGTAATTTAATAGGTCTACTTCCAACATAACGACCTTAAAAACCAAATAATGATACCTTAAATCAATTTACTTTTCTACATTTTCTACATTTTTTTTATTCATACCATTAAGTTCTTTTGTAGCTCTAATAAAATCTGCTGGATCTTTAAAAGAAACAAAACCAAAACCACGAGTTTTCATAGTTCGTCTATCTCGAACAACACGAGCTTTTTGGAACGATGGATATCGGCTAAATGTTCTTGCTAATAACTCATCAGTGACATCATTCCCAAGATCTCCACAAAATAGTCTGAAGTCATCTTTAATGATATTAAAACATAATTAGTGGAAAAACCTTAAAATATATAATTTAAAACATTTAGTATATTTAAATAATTGACATAAATAAAAATTTTAATGTGATTATAAAATTATAGAATTACAGAATTATTTTAACCAAAAATATATTAGCTTAAATATTAAGCTAAAAAAATATAGTTATCTATTTTTATTAAAATAGAAACTACATTAATAAAAATTTGAAATTGTACAATTAAGTTGTGTCATTATTATGAGTATCTGAGATAAAATTATAGCTTTTTTCAAAAAGTAAAGTTGAACTTATCAAAATAACTATTTTTAAATATGGTTTTATTTACAATTGATAATCATATATATATAGAAAGTTATGAAGATTTCAAAAGTATTATAATGGACTTTATATTTTAGAAGAAATTGTTATAATTATAATGATTGTTGAAAGAAACATAATTTTTAATTAAAAAAATCAATATTATTGCAATTTTTATTTTTAATATCTAAAAATAGTTGAAATTAAAAATCATGTAGACTTATTTATTTTAAATCTGCACTAAAAAGTTTAACTGAATTTAAAAACAAAAAAATTATCAAATAAATTGCGATTCAATTATGTTGAGCTATGTTATTAATGTACTATTCAGGAATGTATTTAAGAGTGGTGTTAACAAGAGAAATTGTTTGTTAAAACTAGCACTATCAATATTATTTAAAGCTAATATTTATAAAATATAATTCTTAAGACTTTTTTTTTGTCATTCTACTATTTAACCAAAAAATTTTTTTCTAGCAGACCTTCCAAAATAAAATACAGTAGCACAGTATGGATGTAGGATAGTTTGAATGAACAAGTATAGATAACATCTGACAATAATTCAAATCACTATCATAAAACACGCTTCAAGACAAATCTGTAGATAGTGTTTTATTTTAAGAAATTAGTGCATAATTATAAAAGAACATCAACTTCTATTTCCTTATATCCCGATTAGTAGTTCTTAGATTTAAAAGTAAAATTTATAAATAAATGTTTATTATAGCAATTAAATATGGTATGAAATGAATATTTAATAATTCAATATTGTAATTTTTACAGAGAAATAACAAAAAATGATAAAGTAGTTTATTTCATTACTTCTATGAAAAACATGTATAAAAATTAAAGGGCTTGATGCAATATTTTATACTTATAGTATTTATTGAAGTTATTGAATATAAAGGAGATAAAAATCAAATGAATTGAAAAATTTGTCTAATTTGTTAAGAGTTAAGAAAAAAATACAATGAAATCCAATCCCATATAGGGGTTGTACCTCAAGTTTGAAAGACACAAGTACTACCGACATGGTAACCTTATGTCATGTTTCTTTAGTGAATACAAATGACAATTTAAGCTATTTAAAATTTATTTTTCTCCACTTAAAAGAAGCAAAAATTTTTTAAATAAGTTTAACTTTCTATGCTATATCAATTAGATTTATATAATATTTATGAAAAACAGTACGAGGTGTGTTCAAAAAGTAAGGTGACTTTTCAAATTTCGCGGGCTACGTCGGTTCGATCTTAGATTTTTTTTTATGTCACGTTGGTACATTCGTACCGAACATCTGTACACAGTTTCAAGTATATAGCATATTTAGTTTGTTTTTGACAGATACAAAGATTAGACGTATTTTGGTGTGCTCGGCGATTTTCTGCTATCAAAAAAAAAATGGATCAAAGAATTTGCATCAAATTTTGTGTCAAAAATGGAATTAAGTGTTCTAATAGACTTGAAATGTTGACAGTAACATACGGTGAGTCCGCTCTGAGTAAAAATAACATTTATAAGTGGTACAAGCTTTTCCAAGATGGCCGAGAAGATGCCAATGACGAACCTCGCTCTGGACNCTCCAAGATGGCCGAGAAGATGTCAATGACTAACCTCGCTCTGGACGTCCCAGCACGTCAACAACAGATGAAAACGTTGAAGCAATGAAGAAAATTGTTTTGGAAAATCGACGAATCACTATCAGAGAAGTTGCTGAGGATGTTGGCATATCGGTTGGCTCGTGCCATGAAGTTTTTTCGGATATTTTGGGCATAAGACGTGTGTCAGCGAAGATTGTTCCGAAACTGCTTAATTTTGACCAGAAGAATCGTCGCATGAGCATCGTTCTGGAGCTGTTGCATGACGTCAATGATGATCCTGATTTGCTCAAAAGGGTCATAATTGGTGACGAATCATGGGTATATGGTTATGACATCGAAACCAAAGTTCAATCGTCCCAATGGAAGAACCCAAAGGAGAGCCAAGACCGAAAAAAGCACGCCAAGTTCGATCAAATGTCAAGGTTTTGCTCACAGTTTTCTTCGATTGTCGTGGCGTAGTGCATCAGGAGTTCTTACCACAAGGTCGTACGGTCAATAAGGAGTATTATCTTGAAGTTATGCGTCATTTGCGAGAAGCAATACGAAGAAAACGTCCGGAATTATGGAAAAACAATTCATGGCTTTTGCATCATGATAATGCACCTGCTCACTCATCGTTGCTTGTGAGGGATTTTTTGGCCAAAAACAACACCACAATCATGCCTCAGCCACCATATTCACCTGATTTAGCCCCATGCGACTTTTTTCTGTTCCCAAAATTGAAAAACCCTATGAAAGGACGAAGATTTGCAACGATTGGGGAGATAAAAACTGCATCGCTGAAAGAGCTCAAGGCTATACCAAAAAGTGCTTATCAGAAGTGTTTCGAAGATTGGAAAAAGCGTTAGCACAAGTGTATTACATCTGAGGGGGATTACTTTGAAGGGGACAACATAAACATTGATGAATAAATAAATAGTTTTTCATAAAAATATCAAGTCACCTTACTTTTTGAACACACCTCGTATACTCTTCTTGTAAGGTATTTTAAAATAAAATACAAAAAATTGTTCTTTTCATCTATTTTCATAAAGTTACAGCAGTTTTACATATAAAAAAATTTAAAAATGTCAAAAATTAACAATTTTTAAATTTGTAATTTTTTTTTTGGAGATTTCTCCCATCTACAGGAAACTAGGGAAATTTGATCACTTTTTGAGGGTACTGTCTTTGACTAGATACGATTTGTAATCTTTTGATGTATCATTGAAAGAAATTGGTTTGGTGCGAGCTGAGAAAAGGCGGTAATAGACATAAAAAAAAAACACTTCATTGTAAAATTAATACCATTTCAGTTTTGCATCAAAGCTAAAAAAATGATGTTTCCCCCTTAAAATGAGTTGTTAATAAGTCCCTGGTATAATTAAATAAATCATGATATTGAAAAAATTGAATAGCTTAAAAAAATCTGAATTAGATTGTTTTCATTAAACTATTTAATAAAAATAATTGCTTCAATTATTTTAATATTATTTTTAATTATTACCTTCATCCCACTCTGCGAGTGTGGGATCTTCCCATACTTGTCCTCCAGATGTCCGTACAAATTTTTTGTTCTTTTTGCCTTTGTTTTTAGCAGATTGATTAGGTATTGATGCTGCACATTCTGCTGCAGCAACAGCATTACCACCGGCTGACACAACAACAGTTTTTGAACTAGCTTTTACAGCTTCAGCCATTTCTTTACCAGGCAATACTGTTTGTGTTGTTTTTTTTGATTCTTTTTTTAAAGGATTAATACTAGAAGTCATTTTCATAACATCTTCTGGTTTAATTAATAAATCATTTGTAGGAATTAGTTGTTCCGATTTTGAGCTGTATAATTTAGGAGCTCCACTTAAAAAACAACAATTTATTTAATACATAACTGATTAAAAAAATGTTTTTAGGTTAAAATAAAAACATACCTAAGAATTACAGGACCTATAGTTTTATCAGTTTTCACATTAAATTTTCTTTGTGGTTGCTGTAACAACATTTGACTATTTGTAAATGACGGTTGACCATTATTGTACCTTTGAGAATGGATTAAATTCTGTTGTGCCATCATCGAATAATCATCTAAAGTTTAGGAGAAAAAAAATATTCATTTCATTATTACTTTAAATGAATATAATTAAATTAACTAAAAGACCAACAAATAGTCTAACAGAAAGAATAAATTAGAAGATATTTTAGCATGTTTACAGAAAATTATATGATCATAAAATTGGAGAAATCAAACAATAAACCATATTTTGTTGACTATAAAACTTTTATTTTAGTTTATAGATTTTATTACCTGTATTAGAAGGTAAGGAAATCTGATTGTAAGAATGGGCTCCAACATAATTAGGAATACCAATTTCTTCTTCAAACCTAAAAATGGTTTAAAAGTACAGTTTAAATACATATTTATAACATATAGATTAAATAGTTTTTAATAGAAAATAACTTAAAAACATTCTATTTTACTAGTAGGAATTTTTGCATACTATCATTAGCTGTACTTAAAATTATATACATTATTGTCACTAATTAAGTTAATTATTTATTTATAGTAAATATCTAAAATTAAATAATTATCCCATTTAAAGACATTATATTAAATAATACATTATAGGGCATGTTATGGCGCAGGAGATCATGCATTTTTTTCTTAGTGCTGATATTTAGCTGCGCTGTTCGCTATTGGTATCCAAATAAGTAATCATACGAGAACATTAAATGTGACACAAACCTTAGCCCTATACTAGTTACCTCAGTTATAATAAGTATATGCACTAATGCTTTGCATGTTATTCTGCTCATTCTCATAGTTTTAGAAGTACACACACTAGCAGTCCTCATCTATCATCCATTTTTTGTTCATCCTCTTTTTCCTTCACCATTCATTTCCATAACTGTTCTTACTACTTCAGATATATTCTTATCGTATGACTAAACCATTTAAACCTATTTTCTTTCATCTTATATGTAACATAAAAAAAAAATGTTTTATTTAAAACTAATTAAATAGTATTATACAAGATGGTTTATTCAAGATATAGACTTTTTTTAATAAGTTATTTTTTAAAGTCATAAAAATAAAAATGTTATTTTGTATCACAGCATTGGTCTACCTAAAAAAAAACATAGGTCCTTAGATATAAACTATATATAAAAAGTTTATTTATTTGTATCATTAAAAAATTATATTAATTGATGTTTTGAAACTCAAAGATTCTTAATTTAAAAATTTAAAAAATAATACTTTCTCAATCCTATAATAAGTAATAAAAAGAATATAGTTCAAACAATAGCATACTTGTTCATTTCATCTTCCATCATTCGAAGTTTATCAAAAGCATCTGACATTTTAACTTAATATATGTCTCAAAGAAAATAAATTATATATATATATATATATAAATTTCAATATAATGAATTTTTCAGGGTTTTTAAAAACCAAAACTATTTGCTGATTCTTGTACGGTTTAGATAAGGTTTTGAAAAGTATCTATAAAAAAAACTTAAAAAACTTAAAAACTTAAAAAAAACTATAAAATGCGATGAAATAAATGAACTAATGATATTGACAACTTCTTTCTATATAAGAATGTTGTTAACAGTATGTTATCATTTCTAGTAGCAGGTCTTATTATATTTAACAATTAAAATATAAAACACAACAGTGTTATCTACTTAGAAAAATAAAATAATGTTTACTCACTATTTGTAGTACTTTAGCTAAATATATAAGAAGTATTTTTATAGAATATCTATAATAATACATTTAGATTATTTATTAGCTTTCATTGAGTATAATAATTTAAAACCATATAAATGTATACTTTTTGTCTATTAAATTATATTTATACAATGCCTGAAACACTGTCTAACATATTTAAGGTTACGTCATGATTTTGAATATATATTATTTTATTGATAATATAATACGATTACGAGCGTTTTCTATGTTGTTGAGTTTTATGATTCAAACACTACTATCTTTATAAATTAAAAATTCTTTATTTTAATATTCATTTTTCCTGTCATTTAAATCTCAAGTTGTTTTTTATTGTTTTATTATTATTTAATTTTTTAAGATGAGTGAATCTGACAATAATAACAAAATTAATGAATTCAGAGGAATTACAAACGTTGACCAAGAAAGGGCCAAATTCTTTTTAGAATCGGCCGCTTGGAACTTGGAAGTAATTTTATTAGTAATTAATAAAAAGTGGTTAATTTTAATAAAAAAAATTATTTACAGTCAGCATTGGCTAGTTTTTATGATGAGGGAAATGATGAAGTGTTGAGTGATAATACTAGTTCATCTGTTTCAAGATCAGTTCCGGCATCTAGCGATAACCCAATGACTAGTTCTACAAGTTATAAATCATCTTCTAAACCAAAAAAATGGCAGTCTAAATCTAGGTATAATTTTGTATTATTTTTTTCCTAGGCACTTGGAATAAAATACAAAAGAAATTATTGTGCTAACAATAGCCAAATAAATTAATATTATTCACATTGTACATTTTATCACATGCTGTAACATCAATAATTTTTATCCTTCAAATATAAAATGTTAATTATGGTTTTAGAATAATGACATTTAGCAGTATGAAAAATTCTGAAGTTGAAGATAAAGATAGTGATGAGGATGAAGGCCAAAGATTTTATGCTGGTGGATCGATCACAAGTGGTCAACAAGTTATTGGACCACCACGAAATAATGCAGATGTTATGACTGATATGTTTCAAGCTGCTCAAAAGTGAATATTAATTATTATATTTATTTTAGAATATATAATGACAATGTAATATATTATGGAATTTTTTTATTATAAAATATTTCAAAATTATTAATAATGAAACTTAAGCTATATTTAATAATATACCTTATAAATCACTTATTGCAATTATAATAAATTTCATTACTTGTAAAATATGAGGCATCAATTATTTTATGTAAATTTTATTTGTGTATTAGATATGCAAGTTCATCATCCTCTGGTGTAACAGGAAATCCTTCACAGGACAGTGGTTGTTCAACATCCTTTTTTGGTACTGGTTATAAATTAGGCCAAACTGATAATGACACTGAAGGTAAATTTAATAGTCATGTAAATTTTTTTTGTCGATTAATTTGTATATTGTATTTATTTAGTAATTCATTCAAATAGTTCTGGTAAAAATGCATGTCAACCTCAAGAAGAAGTTGTGTTGAAGATGTGGAAAGAAGGCTTCACCATTAATGATGGTGAACTGCATAGTATTGAACAACAAGAAAACAGAGAATTTTTACTTCTTGTTGCTCGTGGGTTAGTATTATTATAAATTTAATTCAAATTATTATTAGTTAAAAAAAAAATCTTAAATATGTATCAAGGTAAATTAAAAATAAATATAAAATACAAAGAAATATTTGTTAGTACATAAATATTAACTATTATTTTCTAAAATATTTTGTGAACATTAATTCATTTAGTATATCTCCTCAAAATATACACTCAAGTTTTTTTCAATGCTGTGTATAAACTATTTTGATATATTCTAGGGAAGTACCTCCATTACTTTTAAAAGAAGCTAATGTAACTAGCGAAGAAGAATTACATGTAAGCATTGAAGATCATAGATTTGAAGAGTATACTCCTTCTAAACCAAAAAAGAAATTATTTGGAGGATCTGGTCACCTATTAGGAAGGTATATGATACTTTTAAGTTATTTAACTTTGGATTTTTTTTAATATATTATATACAATCAGATGTAAACTAAGGTTTTCTTAGCTTTGTACTTAGCTATTTATTTAATCTCTAGATATTTATGGATCACACTATTCCTCCTGCCTGTTTATCAAAATGCCACTATCTTTTAAAATACTGGTACTAAAGTTGTTATCTAGCAGTAATTTTCTTAATTATTTTAAGTTTCCACAAAATAACAATATTAGATAAAATTTTAAATGTAAAGAAAGGGGAATCAGACAAATTTTTTTTAAAATAATAGAACATACATTATTATTAATTTTTGAAAAGAAAAAAAGATATGACGTGAATCATAATTAAACAACCATCCTTTTTTTCATAAATAAAATATAGTAAATATTATTAATAATTTATTGATCAACATTTAATATTTTTGTTTTTAAAATTGTTTTTGTAAAACTAAATGTTAAGAACAATTATATATAAATAATAAAATAGTTATGGTTGTAAAATTAGTAATGTAAGTATAAAATAATTATATTTCTGATTTTATTACAATTTAATAGGGATTTTAAAACATTGATAAATCGAATACAATATTTATGTTATAAAAATTTTTTGACTAATTTCAAAATTACTGATATTGATGTTTCAATAAATACAAAAAACATTGTATAATTATTTTAATATGTAATAATATTTTAATTGGAATATTGGATGTAAAATGGAAATTCCATTTTTAATAATATTCTATCTGGACACACATCATTACTTAATACAATATATACGTGAATTGTTATTGGGGTAGTGTTTCTTTGCGTAATCTTTTTCTTTTACTTAGTCTAGATCCCAACTACTTGGGGTCAGCCACCCTAATCCATATCTTCAACTTGACACAATCTCTCACATCATCTACGCACACATTAGCCGTCCTCATATAGCATTTGATAACATCCCCCCATTTCTTTTTTGGTTTATATCTACCTCTTCTTCCTTCAACATTAGTTTTCATAACTGTTCTTACAGCTTCAGATTCCTCTCTTCTCATAACATGACCAGACCATCCAAGTCTATTTTTTCTCATCTAATCCATAATTGATGCTACTCCTATACTTTTTCTTACATGTCCGTTCCTTATCCTATCTTCTCTAATCACTCCACTCATCCATCTAAGCATCATCATCTCTGCTACATTCATTCTCTGTTCTATTCTATTATTAACTACCCAACACTTTGAACCATACATCATAGCTGGTCACACTACAGTCTTATAAAACTTACCTTTCAGCCACATTGGAATTCTCTTATGACATAACATACCAGATGCTTCTCTCCACTTCATCCACTCGCACTTAATCCTGTGTCCTACATCCTCGTCAATATCACTGTTTATTGCACAACTTATCCTAAATACTTAAAACTTTCCACCTTTTTTATTACATTCTCGCTTATTGTCACTGATCTTCTCATCTCACCTATCTCGTGTTCTCCTGTATCAAACTTTATTTTTATTATGAAAGTTATACAAATTTATCATAACAAAATACATATTTTAATGAATTAAATAATATAACATAAATGTTTGATTAATTAAAACTATTTAGAATTCTAACCAAAATTTTCTTTATAATAAGATTGTAGGTTAATTTACTTAACTTAATATTTTTATTTTAGTTATTTTGATATGTTTAGATTATAAAATGATTAAACACAAATCAGTATAATTATAATTTAAAAGTAACTAACTAATAAAATACTTAATTAACTATATTTAGGTCCATATCACTGTTTATTGCACAACTTATCCTAAATACTTAAAACTAGCCACTTTTCTTATCTCTCCTAAACTCATTCTCTATTCTATTCTTTTTATGTAATTTTTGACCTCCAGTTTAGTAATAATAAAGTAGAATTTATGAACTTTCTGCTAGATTTCAGTTTTACTAAAATTTTATTATGATATTATTATATATGAATGCTAATGTTTCAATATTTTTTTTATTTTAAGATTTGATTAAATTCTATTGAATTGAAATTTTAATTTTATTGTAATACAATTTTTTTAAAGTCCTACACCACAAGTTGTTGGAGATGAAAATATAAACCAAACTTCATCATCAACTCCTGAAAATGAAGCAGTTAATGATGCTACTGCACGCGCAGAAGTTCCTTTGATAGCTGGTGCTCCTACTACCTCATTGCAAATAAGGTTAGCAAATGGATCAAGATTAGTTGCTACATTTAATCACAGTCATACTATTGGTGATGTTCGTCGATATATTACAACGTATCCTTTTAAATATATTTAGTTAATGATTTCCATGTAAAATATTTAGAACACTAATTTATTTTCAAAGTTAATTTCTTAAAAATAATTAATGAATGATATTACAAATTTTGGATAATTATTATTATTTTAACAAATATCTTTAACGTTCAAAATTATATAGAGCAAGATCTAGTTTTGCCACAAGACCATTTATACTACAATCATCATATCCACCAAAAGCTCTAGAGAACAATGAACAAACAATAGTTGATGCTGGACTGTTAAATACTGTGATTTTTCAACGTTTTGGTTGAGTTATATTCTTGCTGTAATTATTTAATATGTATATTAAAAATAAGACTTAAAATTAAAAAAATTCATATATAATAATTATAAAAATATATATTTTACATATTATTTAATAATTAAATACACATCATTTAAATAATTTTTAATTAAGGTAATTGTTTTGATTTTCTTAAATTAATCATAGAAAATTGTACATGTGTTTTCCATAAGTTCAAAAGTTTGCTGTTCATGAAAGAGTTCAAATATTTTGTCATACTTACATCTTCTTTACCCATAGTTTTATTACAAAATTCTTCTAAATTGTGTATTGATCCAAGTATAGTAGGAAAATTACTAATCTTAAGTCTATTAACACTATCTATATTATTTGTTTCATTTGTTTTTTCACAAAGTGTTTTTCTCATAGCCAAAGGCCAAGATTTCTTTGTTAGACGTTTAGTACAACATTTCATGACTTCAAATGCATAATTAGTATTTTCTTGATCTAAAAAATTAAAATTAGAATCTTTATTAAATACTAAGTATTGTTCCCATGAAAGTAATATTTGATGTTTAGTTTCTCCTTGAGTTCGCATAATGCAATCATTCAATAAAACAGACTTTTCTAAATTTTTGTCAATTGTAGGAAATTGCCAGGAAAGAGTTGATATTTTATAGTTGTGCATAGATTTATGACCAGCAATTGAATTTAAAAATTCTAAAACTTGATGATGAATCCCTATGTCATACACTAAAAACTGTTTGACTCCTAACATAACATGATAAGCAATAAATTCAACTAAATTTGTATCTGGAATACCAGAATAATCAGGTGAAACACAAATAACTAAATTGTCCTTATGATATGATTCTTCTTGTAGTCGTAAAGGAACAAAGAGCTTCAATGAATTTTCTCTACCCAATAGTATTCCATAAGGTATTGCATCAATTGGAACATTTATTGGTTTGCAATGTATGCTATAATGGTAAAAATTAATTTTTTTGTTGCTGTCTGATGATAAATTATAAGAAAATGTACCAGGACTTGAAATGTAATGGTCACCTAACTTATACCAAACACGACAATCATATCCAGAAAAAGCTGTTTTAGGACCAATAACTGTTATATAAACTGATTCATTTTCTTGTAACCAAAAGGCTGAATAAGCAAAATGTTCATCAATTTTTGTCCATGACACCATTGGCTTAGCCAATTTGTTATTATTTTCAATGTCATTAAGAAAGGTACCATTTAAAATGGTACAATTTGTTAAATCATTAGCTGGATATCCAAAAAAATTAAGCACTTCTATTACATTCAGAAGTTGCATGTACTCATATCTGTATGTTAGCAGTGAAAAAATGCTTACTAATGATATAATAATAAGTAGAAGTTGTTGATATTTCCTCATCTTGATAAATTTTTGCAAATATAATCATGGATGACAGAGTTTATTAACATGAAAGAAATTAACAAGTCACTTCTAAAAACATAAAGAAATTAAACTATTATGACCACGATAAAAATAATTTTATTTAAAAAACAATAATATATATATATAATACATAGTCTTATTGTATAATTTGATAAATTTTGTAGATTTTCAATTAAGGAATTATTGAAAATTGTATTTCTGTTGATTTAATAGAGTTGAATTATACTACATGCATTAATTAAATCTATGCGTCTATCTCATGTACAGTTTACAAGACTTAAATAAATTTAGATAACAACTATCTAAACTCATACTTTTATCACATAATAACAGTTGTTCTGTGGTTCAATTTTCTGTTTTTGTTGCAGAGTGATAATACCATAGATCAGGTAATATTTAAGAAAAGTTTATATATTTTCAAATATTTTTAGTAAGGATTCAAAAGTAATAATTAAAAAATCTACAGATTATTAGACTGTGCAAGAATTGTTTAAGCCTATTTAATCAACCAACATTAAATGCGGGAAGAAGGTTTGTTATTTTAAATTTTAAATAATGAATAGGATATATTACTTTTGGATAGGTATTGTTGTTACTGTACTATATTACTTTTTTATGCTATACATTTTACTATAAAATTATTATTATATTCTAAACTAAAAAAAATAATCTGTTGGTCATATTTAAATGTCAATACTATGAAATCCTCATAAATCTCTACTTTATAAATTCTATTAATTTTATAATAATAAATATATAATACAATAGAAAAGAACCCAACAAAACATTTTTTTTAAATTTAAATCTTATTTGTATATACTTTAGTATAATATCTTTTAAAATAGATCAGGATTTTTAGAATGTTGTCATTACAGAAAAAAACTTTTTGACATAATCTATAGCTATATTCTAACTTTAATTTTACTTATTCTATTAATTAAATTTTCAAAAATTTGTTTAATAAGAGTATAATCTATATAAATTTTGTGTTTATTCGTGCATTTTAAATTCATATAACTGAATGATTATTTCTGATGTTTTTAAAAAATTAGAATAGGTCATTTTCAACAATTGCTCTTTTTAGAAATTTAGATTAATAAAAAAAATTTAGGGTTAATTTTCAACCTAAATATAGTTTAAGTTCATTTGATATATTGATTGTTAATATTAGTCCAATAGAAGTTGAGTATTAATGAGTCAGACACAATAGTAAAACATCTTGATATTTACATTTCAAGTTGTTATTTGTGTACAGAAATTAATCTGTACTCCCCTTTTACCCTTTTAAAATATGTAAGGTAGGGTTTCCATTCTATCTTGCAGTTAATAGGTTTGCAATGGCCTCGTAAAATCAAGTGATGACACTACATAGAGGATTCTACAATATGAAATTTGTAAATTAATTTTTTAGCTTCGATGCAAAGCTGAGAAGGTATTGGTTTTACTATGTGTTTTTTTTTTTTTTGTGTCTGTTATCACTTTTTCTCAGCTCTCACCGAACGGATTTCTTTCAACGATACGTCAAAAGATCACAAATTGTATCTAGTCGAAGACATTATCCTTAAAAATTGAAAAATTTCCCTCGTTCCCCGTAAATGGGGGAAACCTCCAATAAAATTACAAATTTAAAAATTGCTAATTTTCGAAATTTTTTTTACTAAAAACTGCCGTAACT
Organism: Daktulosphaira vitifoliae; assembly: GCF_025091365.1. Taxonomy (NCBI): domain Eukaryota; kingdom Metazoa; phylum Arthropoda; class Insecta; order Hemiptera; family Phylloxeridae; genus Daktulosphaira; species Daktulosphaira vitifoliae. The sequence continues at coordinate 6,694,630 of NW_026099575.1, forward strand.
TTTTCAAAAATGAACATCAATATAATTCTTTTTTTTATAGATGCGTGATGTCATTACCTATCATTTGGTATATTTTTTTTATAAATCTGACTTTTTACCTGCCCACAGGGGGGAATTTAAAATGACAACTTTTTTACAAAAAATTAATTTTTTCAACTTAACTTTTGAAAGTGTTCCGGAAGGTCTGACACTTTTATATATATCTTAAATTAAAGTTAATGTAATATACTTTAATTTGAAAAAAAAAAATTTGACCTCTGGACTTGTCTTCATGGTGAAAATGGCTACCAAATGCTATTTTTGTGTGTAAATTTTCGATTTTGTATTTTAAATTTTTTACTTTATAATGCTATAACTTATTGAAAAGTGTATGGATCAACACAATTTTTTTATGAGAAATAATATTTTTTAATAATCCTTTTTTCATTTGACATACTTTATCTTAATCAAGATATTAATAAGGAACTAGCAGATCATGTAGCTTTTGGAATAATACACCAATTTTTTTAAAATTAAATACAATCTAAAGATTTGCATCGAAGATATTTTTTTGATAGTGATTTTAATCACTGTCAGATATCATTATACTTGAACTATACCACGGCATCACTGTGCCGCGACCCCCCTGTGCTGGGTTTTTTTAGATTTTGTATCTTTTTTTAAATTCTTTTTTAGAGGTACTTAACTATTTCACAAATATTATGGAAAAAAAGCCAGATGTTACTGCCAGTATAGCAGCAATAATTACCCTTATGAAACTCTTGGAACTTGATAAGTGTAAGTAATCATCTTTTTAACAAATATGATTAAAAAAATTTTAATTAGCTGATTTTTGCTTTTATTTTATAACTTATTTTATGTCAGTGTTGGTAAATCTGACCCCAAATATTTGGAATAGAGGCTAAGTAGATGATGATTAGTATTATTTAACACAATATAGTAATAATCTGAGCACTAGACGTTCTAAAGTTGTATAATTTGGCAATCATTTCTTGTTGATTAATGTATTATATAGAACAAACTGTGTTTGCTGTATAATTTCATTATTACAGACAGTAGTACTAATTTGATTTATTAGTGGGAACTTGGTACCTGATTTTTATTATTATAATGAAATTATATATTATTATTATTACAATAATAATTATTAATCTTATTGACTATGTAACCTAAGACTCTTCAGGTAGCTGGTTCAATTCTCTCTGGGTTTCATAATTATACAATAATAGACCTAAATTACAATAAACAATTTTAACTCCATGAGAGTATGACTACAATAACCAAGACTTACAGACATCACATCATTATAACAATAAAATACATAAAAAGCAGAAAATTAGAATATGGAATATCCAATAAACAACATTATATACTATCAGAAAAAACTTGCATCTAAAAAAAACTAAGTACTTTAATTCAATTATTCAGAATAAGACTGTAATATACTTCTTTTTAACAAATCGAAGATTAGATTGTATCTACTATCTTCAACATAAGTCTTATAAATGAAACTCTCGTTTAAAAATTTAACTTACAAATAATTGTAACAACCAAAAAAACTTAATAGACAAAAACTAAAAGGATATTTATTTTAACCTTGAAAAAAATATTGTGCCTTTAAAATATTACAACCCAGCTTGCTGACATTGGCTGCTGATAAGAGTGCTAACCGAGGGGAGTGGAAGTGCTGCCAAGCACTGTACATATGGCACCAATTAGTATACTTCAAACTGTGTGGTTGGCGAGAACAAATATAATGCAGTGTCAATAGCACAAAAATTTGTTTTTTGCTCTCCTGTTTTGATAAAATTAAGATTTTTTAAGCAATCAATTACATAATGAATTAAATTTTGTAAAATTTTTAATATTTTTTAGCTGAAACTGTTCAAGAATTGGATTTTAATTTACAATCTGCAGTTGAAATAATATCAAAAGGAAGTAGCCGGAGTACAGGTGTTTCTTCAGGATGTGCTTTATTTATGCGTTTTATAACTTTTGCTAAACTAGATAATATTGTAAGTACTTTAAAATTTTGTATTTTTATAACTATTTATGAGGTTAGAACTGTTTAATTACCAAATCAAACTTTTTCCTTGTAAATCAGTTTGGAAAACTGAATTAGTCAAATTAAATAGAACACTCTATTTGTTGAAGAATGACATTAAAAAATGTTTTGTTTGAAAGTGATCAAAATTATTGTTCAGGTTGATTATAAAATTAAAAATTTATTTTAAGTTTGGTTCAATCTCTAAAATCAGGTTTTGTAACATTACTAATAACTATTTGTATTATTTAAATAAATGAAAATAAATTCATTTTGCTTAGTACTATTAATAACTTTTCTTATTTAAATTCTTGATTTAAAAATTATTTTTTAGAGTTTTGCTGAATGCAAAAAAGTAATGTTAGATAGAGGGAAAGTTTTTCTAAAAAAACTTACTGAAGCTAGAAATAAAGTAGCTAAAATCACATTACCATTTATTGTTGATGGTGCTGTAAGTATTGTTAATTCTTAACTTTAAAAGCAAACATTTTCATTCTTTAGAATATTATACTATCTATCACACAAAAACTTTTTTAAGGTATCTTATTATTTTCACTAACTAATAAAAGTTGTTGATCATTACATAACATTAAATTACAATTATGTATTGTATTGTTGTAAATAATGTAAGGAAAAACTGATATTAATCATTTTTAAACATATTTTTTGGATCTATTTTATCAAAAAAATGTTACATTATTTTTTTTGTCTATGAATAATGATGGAAATATGTAATTCAAATATACAATATTTTTAAAAAGTTTTAAATGATCGTGTGTGTATGTATGTTATTTCACTTATGCATTATAAACAAATAATAAAGTACGTAAAAAATAATTTAAACAATTATTTTTTTATTTTTTCACAATAATTAAAATGAACATATCTGAATAGTATATTATAAAAATAATAATAATAAAATATATAAAGTGAAGAATTAAATAAATATTATCATTATTTATATGTGCATTAAATTTTATAATTTTAACAGAATATTTTAACACATTCAAAATCAAGAGTAGTTCTTGAAGCAATGCAACTTGCATCAAATGCTCAAAAAAGATTTCATGTTTATGTGACTGAATCAACTATAGATAATAGCGGGTAATATAATTTCTAATTTATTTATATAATATACAATTATAATCTTGATCCATTTGCTAACCTTATTTGCAATGAGGTAGTAGGAGCACCAGCTATCAAAGGAACTTCTGCGCGTGCAGTAGCATCATTAACTGCTTCATTTTCAGGAGTTGATGATGAAGTTTGGTTTATATTTTCATCTCCAACAACTTGTGGTGTAGGACTTTAAAAAAATTGTATTACAATAAAATTAAAATTTCAATTCAATAGAATTTAATCAAATCTTAAAATAAAAAAAATATTGAAACATTAGCATTCATATATAATAATATCATAATAAAATTTTAGTAAAACTGAAATCTAGCAGAAAGTTCATAAATTCTACTTTATTATTACTAAACTGGAGGTCAAAAAATACATAAAAAGAATAGAATAGAGAATGAGTTTAGGAGAGATAAGAAAAGTGGCTAGTTTTAAGTATTTAGGATAAGTTGTGCAATAAACAGTGATATGGACCTAAATATAGTTAATTAAGTATTTTATTAGTTAGTTACTTTTAAATTATAATTATACTGATTTGTGTTTAATCATTTTATAATCTAAACATATCAAAATAACTAAAATAAAAATATTAAGTTAAGTAAATTAACCTACAATCTTATTATAAAGAAAATTTTGGTTAGAATTCTAAATAGTTTTAATTAATCAAACATTTATGTTATATTATTTAATTCATTAAAATATGTATTTTGTTATGATAAATTTGTATAACTTTCATAATAAAAATAAAGTTTGATACAGGAGAACACGAGATAGGTGAGATGAGAAGATCAGTGACAATGAGCGATAATGTGATAAAAAAGGTGGAAAGTTTTAAGTATTTAGGATAAGTTGTGCAATAAACAGTGATATTGACGAGGATGTAGGACACAGGATTAAGTGCGAGTGGATGAAGTGGAGAGAAGCATCTGGTATGTTATGTCATAAGAGAATTCCAATGTGGCTGAAAGGTAAGTTTTATAAGACTGTAGTGTGACCAGCTATGATGTATGGTTCAAAGTGTTGGGTAGTTAATAATAGAATAGAACAGAGAATGAATGTAGCAGAGATGATGATGCTTAGATGGATGAGTGGAGTGATTAGAGAAGATAGGATAAGGAACGGACATGTAAGAAAAAGTATAGGAGTAGCATCAATTATGGATTAGATGAGAAAAAATAGACTTGGATGGTCTGGTCATGTTATGAGAAGAGAGGAATCTGAAGCTGTAAGAACAGTTATGAAAACTAATGTTGAAGGAAGAAGAGGTAGATATAAACCAAAAAAGAAATGGGGGGATGTTATCAAATGCTATATGAGGACGGCTAATGTGTGCGTAGATGATGTGAGAGATTGTGTCAAGTTGAAGATATGGATTAGGGTGGCTGACCCCAAGTAGTTGGGATAAAGTGAAGAAAAAGAAGAAGACTAAAAATAAGATTTATTTTCTTATCCTCAAATAATTATTAAATCTTTTTGCTCAAATATGTACTCTAGTTTTTTTTATCATAAAAATCTCATTATGGTATCCACGCAGAAATGTATTATATAATGTATATATAATTTATATTTGTATGAATTTTAGGAAAGAAATGTACAAATGTTTGAACGAACTAAAAATTCCTTGTACAATAATTTTAGACTCTGCAGTTGGCTACATAATGGAAAAAATTGATATGGTGATGGTAGGAGCTGAATGTGTCGTTGAGAGCGGTGGCATTATTAATAAAGTATTAATCTTCTCCTCTTATTTGTATATTTGTCTAATAGGATTAATAGTGTAGCGTTTCAATGAAAAAGTTAGTTTTACTAATTTAATAGTTGAAATGTATTTCTTTACTTTTCTAAATTATAATAATTGTATTTTAAATCTAACATAAGATTATGTAGTCAATTGGTAATGTCATAATATAATTAGATATCTTCAATAAATTGGGGCCCAAGTAAGGAAAATAAATTTCTAGACATTTAAACTTTGTTTTTTTTTTTTACTTAACAGCTTTATTTAAGTATGTAACATAAGCGCTTTTAAACATTTTTATTCCACTCAAATTTTTTTGTATAATTATACAAAAATTAATCTCTCTTTTTTCACTTACCTAAGTTGATAGGTACCCTATCTTGTGTTTTTCATTTGTGTTTACATATAAAACCGATAACTAATATTTCATATTAGTAATATATATATGTTCACTTTTACATTAAACTGCACTTCACCCAGGGACGTATTCACATATTTTCCGCCTATAGGTATTAAAAATTTGCCGCCTTTCATAACGTTATGACGGAAGAGGCTCATTTTTGTATAATTACGTAATAACACTACTAATTCTTCCTCAAAAAAAAAAAAAAGTATTTAAAAATATTTTTCAAGCAAATCTATGTTTTTTAATAAATCATAAAATAATTGCTTGTAATATACATATCATAAATAAATGATAACAATTATGATAATTATTAGGACGTTAATATGTCTTAAAAACAATAAAAAAATAATTCGCTTTTTATAAATTTGTTGCCATTAATATTTGACGCGCCTTAAAATATGCCGCTGTAGGCAGTTGCTTATATTGCCTGCATTTAAATAGGCCGCTGACTTCACCATATAAAAATGACAATTTAGATTTTAATTTCAATTGTATTATTTCTCTCTTATAATCTCGTCTCTGTAAAAGAACCTTCACAGTCATTCATCAAATCTACATATATTATTTATTATTGACCATGTTTAAAGTAGTTTACCAAAATTGTATTCTAGAAAAACAACATTTTTTTCTACAATTAAAGTAAATTATAGATTGATTTGCCTTAAATTTAACCTCCATTTTCACCTGCAATTTACTGTAAATAAATAAAAAGGAGCTCAAGTAGACTTTGGATTATTAAAGTTTTAATTAGACCAATCTTAAAATGATTAAATAACTAACTTGATAAGCAACGTATTTGACCATCAAAATTGATTAATTTTGTTTATGTTATCCATTAAAAAGAATAAATAAAAAAACAAATAATGAGTAAAAGTAAATTGAAATATTTTTTGTATACATTATGATTTATTGGAGAATTATTTTTTTTTTTTTTAGATTGGAAGTTCTACAATGGCTATCTGCGCGAAAGAGTTCAAAAAGCCATTTTATGTGCTCACAGAAAGTTACAAATTCTCGAGAATATATCCTCTAAATCAGCGAGATTTGCCTGATAATTTTATGGTAAGTATCATTTATTGTATGATCGAGGGTGCTATAGAAGGAAATCGTTGGGTTCTTGACTGTTTCATTATTTATTTTGTAAGTCTAATCTAGGGCTGTTGGTATTTTAAATTCACATACCTATATTTGGTATTAACACCAATCCCGTTTTTATTCAATATATTGGTAATTTCTGTATTTGATATAATTAACTTTTATTGGATAGTTATTACATTAATAATATTTAATCATTACCGTTCGTTTGATTATTATAGATTTATCAATAATTATAACTATTAATTCTAAAATATTAATAGATGGAATCTATCTAAATCGATATTGTTATATTGAAAATATCGCCAGCCATAGTCTAATCTCTTACTTTCTCCTTAATTTAATTGAAATGGTTGTAAATAAATTATTAATTCAATTTTTTTTCAATTATATTTTGTGGAAATTTAATTAAGAAAAGCGAAAGTTTGATACAGTAACGATTAACCGCGAGAGAACTGAACAGTTTTTTTTCTTTAACTTTTAATCTTTAGTAGAATAAGCCCCATATAATATTTAGAAAAAATCTGCAAGTTTATATTAATAATTTCGCCCTTGTTAAACTTCAAAAATTAACAAAATGTAAAATTTAGTTCATATAAATTATGAGTTTTCAAACTTCAGTTCATCATTTCTTTTGTACACTTTGTGAAAGAACGTCGAAAAAATGTTTTTATTATTTTACTATTAATTACATAGAAAAGTTTATAACTCATTGTAACCAGAAATAAGTAATAAAATAAATTCAATTGTAATAGTAAAAGCTTCATTTGATCTGCTAGAATAAAAATGCATTTTATTCTTTATACAATAGTGTGATATTGTTAGTATTGGTATGTTATATATGTTAACATATATTATACATTAACTTGATGATCCTGACCTCAATTTCTATTTATCTGATGATTTGTAATGTCAATGTTATTTGTGTTAGATATTTTAGGTCTGAACAGAGTTATAATCTAATTAAAAAAAGAAAAACATGAACATTTTATATTAAATTTAACTTTCAAGTTAAAATAATAAAAAAATATATAATTAAATTAATGAAAAAATTTCATTGAAATAGATTTTAAATTTTGATTTTCATTGTTTTAACAACGTTTTGACAATCATCAGAGACAAAAAAATACCATTCTAAACCAAATTTTTGCGATGATTTCGAACGTTTTGACAATCATCAGAGACAAAAAAATACTATTCTAAACCAAATTTTTGCGATGATTTCGAATGTGCAATTAGATTTTTTCTACCACATTTAGTTTTTAAAATAATTACTAATTAGTAAAAATAATTAAAAATTATTTTTTTTTAATTTTAAATAATTACAAAATGAATTAAGATATGAATGTTTAAATCGTAACATCCTTTTAAACACCAAAAATTACACAAAAATTATTACTATAATTTTTTTTTATTTAATTACTTATGACGATATTTTAAGATTTTTTCATAAATTAAAATTTATAAATAGTAATTATACAAGTTTCTAGCCGCATATCAATTTAAATAATACCATTTTTTTATAAACCATTGTAAAAATCAATAAGTAATTATTTTAAAAACTATATGAGTTAGAACAATATCTAATTGCATATTTGAAATCGGTGCGAAAAACTAGCTTAAAAAATACAGTTGTCTGATGAAAATTGTTTGTGGACCAATATTATAAATGGCGATATTTTTCATGTATTGTAATTATAATTGTAATGACGAGTATTTATTTTATGATAATTATTTTAAATGTTATCATGGTAAGCGTATTTCAAAGTTTAAATTGTAATAAAAATACTTAATTTTCATCTATATACAAAGATTAAAAATGTTAGAGTATAAATATTAATTATTATAAAGACAGATTTACGCATCATTTAAAAAAAATAATATCATATTATTCGTTTTTGGTTTATTCTTTCTATTTGTTATTATTTGTAAGTACAAGTTACGTCAAAAGGACGCAGAGCATGATCTTAAGGTTATAAATAAATTAATGATAAATTCATATATTTGTAATTTTTAATCATTATTTTATTTTTTTTAATAAAATAAATGTTGAATATCATATATACAAATATTAGCCTTTATAATGGTTTTTATAATAATTTTATTTTAATAATGAGGTTATTTAAAATTGTTTTTTTTTAATTGTTGAAATAAATTATTAATACTATTTATGTGCTTTATTTCTGTTAATAAGCCAATTGTTGTTGCTTTAAGTTCACTAATTGTCTTGTTATTTTTCATTATTAAAAAATGTAATCTATATTTGTTTTATAAAACAAAGTTCTCGTTGAATTTAACCTTGAACTTTTTTTTTAGTATTCTTCAAATAACGGAAATAATACGAACGTTCATCCCATCGTCGATTATACACATCCAACGTATATTACTCTCTTATTTACGGACTTGGGAATATTAATGCCATCTGCTGTAAGTGATGAGTTAATTAAATTGTATCTTTAATAGAAGAATCTAAGATTTTTTTCATGGATGTACGATGAAATTGTATAAATTGTAATATTCTTTGTATAATTTGTGTCGTTATTAAAAAAAATATATATATGTATTTATATATATCATTAGCTATAATTATGTTTTTGTGAAGTATTACCCTTACTCATTTACTAGATGATTAATGCGTTAAGTTTATTTGGATTAAAAAACGTTAATAAATTAAACTTACGTGATCTTACATAATATAAATTAAGAGTGATAACATTCTCCGTAGATTATTTATATTAACATTTTGTTATTTCAATTATTGAAACTTGGGAAATTGGGCTACTAGAAAAGTATAGGCTTATATATTGTTTTCGGGTTTGTTGTACTATTGATGATGGTAGAGAATGAGATTATCATTAAATGAAAAAAAAAAAAAATTAACATTCACTGTTACGTCATTACGAAAACATATTACTACACCAGACGGAATTCAGTTGTGTACTGAACGTGTGCGTAGCAACATGTGCCTAGCGGTACAGTAAGTTTTTTGTCGAACATCAACATGTTACGGAATAAATATTCAAAATCATCCAGTTATGCCGTGATATGTTCTTTAGAAACGACAACATTTCTATATTCGACATCGCTTTCGATTTCAGCATTTTTACAACATAATTTATTGATAAGAAAAGCATGTAACCCTGTTGAACCTTTTGGTGAGTGCATTAACGGCGAAACGAATGCTCAACACGTTGTTTCTGTAATGCAATCATGGAAGGCATTTCTTCAATATATAATTCCTGTATTTTTAATTATATTAGCAGGTAATTATTATTAGTAGATTTTTAATATTATAAAAATATTAGATCAAACAAAAATACAATAGTACTTACGAAACATAAAGTTATTATGAAAGGGTAATTGCCATCTAGATAACTCCTGATAAGCGGAATAGTATAATCGCTAGAATTGATACAATGTTATTTAATTTTAGTTGAATTCAATTAATTAATTGTATTCATATATTGATTAATTTTTATAATTTTTGTATAATTGAGAGAAATTAAGAAATAAAGATTCACTCCCAAAATTACATTACATTGATTAACAGGAAATATTGGTATAAATTTTAACTGTTAAAGTACTGATATTTATTAATTATAATAATTCAATAAAAAAACATTCAATTATATCTTGTTTTTTTTTATAGATTTATTATCTATAAGTGGAGACCAATTATTTTTTTCTAATCTATTAAAATTAATCTAAAACAGGAAGGAGAGCTGCTTTAATATTTTTAAGGTGGGCGAATGTTCGAGTAAGTCATGTTAAAATTTGGGCCTTTCAAATAAATGTTACAATTAGTGCTTTTTAAAAGGGGTATTTCCAAGGAAATACTTTGAAATTAAATCTTGAGACTAAACAATGTTTAGTAAACATATTACGTTACTTAATAGAAAAGTTTTAATAGACACATCTTTATAAATATATGTAATAAATATTCGAGTGAAAAAACTAATTGTGTCTTTTATCGACATTTAAATGTGGATAATTTGATTATTTGTCTTAATTGTTACTTAAACAGTATTATTTAGTTTCTGTTTTTATAATTATTAAAATATTTGAAATAAATAATTAATAAATCAGTACCATTTTTACATGACTAGTACATTTAATTAATTTAGACGTAGTGTATATTTTACACTGATCTAAATTAATTAAACGACGAGTCAATAATAGATTTTGAACCAGTTATTTAGAAGTTATAACGGTTTTAAAGTTTAGACTGGGGTGAGGTGTGGGATGACTATTTATATCATTAAATATTTCAATCATTAACCGCACTCTCGTCCACTTGTAAAAATATTAATAACTTCAAAAGTACCGGTCCAAAAATTGTTATCGAGACGCCATTTTCTCAATCAGATCATTTCCTGTTTTATAAGTTAGTTAAAGATGTATCTTGTCGTAAAAAAAAAAGGAAGTTTACATCTTTATGAGGATGATACTAAACATTTATTAATAGCTGATGACTCATGATATACCTGTAACTAATAAATTAAAAAGAAAAATGTTTAAATATTATATTAATTTTAGGAGTAATTTAGTAGGTTATAATAATTGGATAATCTTGTATATTTATAGAAGAACAGGATTACGCCCGGGTTGATTTTTGACTTTCTGAAATTTTTCATTTCATCATTAAAATGAGTTGAATTTAGACTAATAGACCCATCGAGATTTATGATTAAAATGCTCGCTTTAAGCTAACCCAAGAGCTCATGATGACTTTTCTTACTTTTACAAATTTATTTTTTATCTCCCAAACTCAGGGTGTCATTTGCTGGTAGTGAAGTCTACATTTGCGTACTGAAAATTCTATGATTCAATTTGGCCTTTTAGTAATACCTATCTGTGCTTCTCAACATCCAAATAAATAATAAGTCCTACACTCCATCTCGTCTTACATAGTGGCCTCATTAATATCTATGGTAACCAGACAAATCGTTCTGGGAAAAATTGTTTAAAATACTCCAGGAAAAAATGACCGAAACAATATTTATAAAAAGGTAAATATAACCGTTAAAAAAAAAACAATCATCAGTTAAATGTGTTGTGTATACGTATTTATTATAAATTTTTTAATAATAATAAAAATAGAGTTTAATTTGTTTAATAAAGTAAAAGAAAAAAACCCAGCACAGGGGGGTCGCGGCACAGTGGTGACGTGGTATAGATGGATTATTCCAAAAGCTTCATAAACTGCTAGTTCCTTATTAATATCCTGATTAAGATAAAGTATGTCGAATGAAAAAGGGATTATTAAAAAATAGAATTTCCCATAAAAAAATTATATTGATCAATACACTTTTCAATAAGTTATAGCATTATAAAGTTAAAAATGTAAAAAATAAAATTGAGAATTTTCACACAATAATAGCATTTGGTAGCCATTTTCATCGTGAAGACAAAATAAAGTCCGAAATTTTTTTTTTACATAATAAAGTAGATTACATTAGCTTTAATTTAATATATATAAAAAAGTGTCAGACTTTCCGGAACACTTTCAAAATTTAAGTTGAAAAAGTAAATTTTTTGTGAAAAAGTTGTCATTTTGAATCCGACCCCCGTAGGCAGGTAAAAAGTCAGATTTATAAAAAAAATATACCAAATGATAGGTAAAAACATCATGCATCTACAATTAAAAGAATTATATTGATCCATACATCTTTCAAAAAGTTATAGCATTATAAAGTTAAAAATATAAAAAAGAATTTTTTTACAAAAATCGTATTTTTTTTATTAAGTTTAATGTCTGTTTTCACCATGAAGATAAAATAAAGTCCGAAATTTTTTTTTACCATTATAAAGTATATTACATTAGCTTTAATTTAAGATATATATAAAAGTGTCAGACCTTCCGGAACACTTTCAAAAGTTACGTTGAAAAAGTTCTACTTTCTATATGCATTTTTATGTTATGAATCCCCCCTTTATTTAGGGAAATGGTTCGATTTAAAAAAACAGTATGTCGAATGAAAGATCTATATAAATACTACTTCTCATAAAGAAATTGTAATGATTTATTCATTTTTCAAAAAGTTATAGCATAATAAAGTTAAAAATGGAAAATACAAAATCGAAAATTTTCACACAAAAATAGCATTCGGTAGCCATTTTCACCATGAAGATAAGATAAAGTCCGAAATTTTTTTTTTTCATGATAAAGTATATTACATTAGCTTTAATTTAAGATATATATAAAAGTGTCAGACCTTCCGGAACATTTTCAAAATTTAAGTTAAAAAAATTAATTTTTTGTGAAAAAGTTGTCATTTTAAATCCCCCCTTGTGGGCAGGTTAAGGGTTAAATTTATGAAAAAAATATACCAAATGAAAGGTAATGATATTATGCATCTATATAAAAAAGAATTATATTGATATGTTCATTTTTGAAAAAGTTATGGCACTTTTAAGTAAAAAAAATTGAAAAAATATCGAAAATTAGCGATTTTTAAATTTGTAATTTTTTTGGAGGTTTCCCCCATTTACGGGGAACGAGGGAATTTTTTTCAATTTTTAAGGGTAATGTCTTCGACTAGATACGATTTGTGATCTTTTGACGTATCATTGAAAGAAATCGGTTCGGTGAGAGCTGAGAAAAAGTGGTAACAGACACAAAAAAAAAAAAAACACATCTTAGTAAAACCAATACCTTCTCAGCTTCGCATCGAAGCTAAAATAATGTACAAGGCACATGTATGTACTACATTATGAATTACAAAAATATCAAATGGTATTGTTTTTTTAAATATGGTTCTTATTTTCTATGTTAACTGGCCAAAATAACGTTACATCTTGGGTATTAGTCGATGAAATTCGACAAGAAGTTGCTATGGATAATATATGGTTAGCAAAATTTTAGTGTCGTGATCAGTGTAGTAGAAAAATAGCTAAAAGTATTCATTGAATAATTATTTAAATAAAAGTAATTAATTATTAATTCAAATAATTTTAATTTATAAGATATTTAGATATTCAGTTAATATATAATTATATAAAATTTTTTAGTACATTTAGCTATTTTAGTTCAGACGTACTTGCCCGTAATTTTTCCTGAAATATTTTAATATTCGGATATTTTTTTTTCTGGACTCAATATCATAACATATACCAAACGAAATTGAAATAAAGTTCCTATGTAAATTATATTTAGAATTAACATTAATTTTTATAAATAGCTCTAATATAATATAGTTTTATTAAGTTGGCCCAAATATTTACAACAAATGACTTATTAATACCTACCATTGCCACATAGCAACATCCGACATCTTTTTAACTTATTTTTTTATATATATTCTAATAGATATGTATAGGTATTGAAAAAATAAATGTTGGCAATAATGAGTTAAATTTTCCTTTAAGGCAATTTTCTTTGTTGCTTGAGCTACCAAGATCGTCTAAACAATCCGGGTTTGTTACTGAAGTTTTATCTATCGACTAGAGATCGTTTTAGTATTCCTGAGAAAGCAATATAAAAATGAAATTCTCAACCAGATCAGTCGAAATAAATTAAAATAATTGAGATTTTTAAAATATCATATACTTAGATATAAAAAAATCTATTCAAAACATAATTTTTTAAATTTTTCTTAAGTTTTCTAAAATTATGTCTATTTTTTAAAATATTATATTTTATTCATATAAAAATACGCTTTCATTAATCAAAATTATTTAATACTGTGATTTGTATTACTTATTATTTGATTTATTTCCGCGAAGAATGAAGAATAAAACACATTTGATGTAAAATTTATTTAAGCATTTTCATGAATGTTTATAATTATGTAATGCCCAAATAAAGTCTTAAGTCTATTGTACAAAATATTCAGAATTTATTTTTTATCATAGTTTAATTTTCTTAAGTTCATAATTATTAAAAAGTGACGGTTAAAATTGTTTGATAATTTAAAAATAATATATTGATTAATAAAAAAATGTTTTCATATTTTGATTACAAACATTGTTTTGTATATTATAATTATAATTTATTTAATAAATTCTTAGGGCCATGGAGTGACAGTCATGGTAATCGAAGAAGACCATTAATGATTTTACCAATTGTTGGTCAAATTCTTACTGATGCACTGTGTATAGTAAACGCTTATTTTTGGTCATGGCCTCCTCAAGTTGCGGCTGTTTTTGAAGGCATAGTTCCTGGAATGTTTGGTGCAAGGAGCATGTTTTGGGTTGGTGTTATTTCATACATATCCGACAATACGTCATTGGAAGAAAGAACTTTACGATTTGGAGTGATAAATGCCACATATTACATTAGTTCATTAATCGGTACGGGATTGTCAGGAATATTAAACATAAAACTAGGATTCTATGGAGCTTTTGCTGTACCGATCTCATTGAATTTCATAGCTGTATTTCTTATTTTTTATTTCATTAAGGACACATCTGTACCTTACGATGAAAGTCAAAAATGGTTAAGACCGAATCATATCCTTCAAGGTTTTTTGTCTTTATTTAAGGGTGAAGTGAAGAACTATGCATTAACTTTGATAGTTTTATTAGCATGTCAATCAGTTTTAAGTGGAAGAATAGCAGGTGATATATATTACATTTATTAATTTTTACGTTAATTGAAAGCATTAAATAATTTTAAAAAGGCAACATTTTTTATAGGGTCGTAGAGTAAAACCTCATTTAAAATTATGGTTCAAACTATTAATGTAAGCACTAAAAAATATCATCATTTTTGCATTTATATTTCACAAACATAATGCTTGTTCAGTACGATTATAATTTTATTAAAACAAAAAGATTAAATCTCTTATTTTTGAAATTCGACTATAGATGTACACTCTATCACGTGAAGTTTGTAAAAATATTTGGGGACGAGTAGGTTTTACTTTTAGGGGCGTCTAAGTTCGAACAAAAAAAACTATTGAAAGTACTACAAAAATTCTCAGTAAAATTTTTGGACAAACTATTGAATAATCTTAGAAATAATGATCTACTACTGGATCAATTGTCCGTTGGGAAGGATTTAACTTTAGAAAATTTTTGTACTTGGTTAATATAATATTTAAAGAATAATATTATTAACATTAAAAATAAAATTAAAGTTTTTATTTTAAGATTGTATTTTGTCAATATGTTAACTAAAAATATGTTGAAACCACAAAATAATATTAGTTCCCAGCCTCTCAATGCCACCAGTGGTATACAATATATATTGCACATAGGATAAAACGCACTTTGGCTATCTTTTTGATTTATAAATTAGGTTTGTTATGTCATTAGAAATTTTAAGTAATGTGGTTTGATTTTTTCAGCTGAGTATTCTGTAATGTATTTATTTGTCAGGTACAAATTCAATTGGAAAGAAATTAATTACAGTTATTTTGCTGCTTTCAAAATGACGATGATTTTCTTTGGTAAACTTTATTTATGTACGAAGTATATATTTTACAAAGGAAAGGTGTTTTAAATGATGTAAACTTAATCTTTAAGTAGAATTTGGGCGTAATAAATTGAAAATTTAGTAATTAAGAATAATGATTTGTAAATGACATAAATGTACTTAATTAATGCAGCTCTTAAACTGTAGAAAAAAACCTCGTGTTAATACAGTGGCGAACACAAAGGCCGACTAATAAGGCTAATGTCCCACTCATATCCGTGTTATATAATTACTATTTTTAGTAATGTTTATAAACAGTGTATGACTTTAATATTTATAAACTCAGGCGATTAGCCAAATCAATTTTTAGCCCCCTCCATTAAAATATCCTGTGTACGTCACTGCAAAATTCAATTTCAAATTTTCTATAGAAATTTATAATATTTATATAATTGGTATAGTTTTGACATCATCCTTCTTTTGTAGTAAAACTAGAGCTTATTTGAGTATCTTCAATAAAAAATTGTAAGTTTTAAACAAACTATTTTTTTTATTTGAAACCACTAATATTATTTTGTGATAAGATTTTACTTTCTAGGAACCCTTTTTTCGGTCTCCGTTTTAAGCCACCGATTTAAGATAAATGACGCAATTATTGGTGTAATAGCTTGTTTATTTGATATTATTGCAGCAATGAGTTATTGTTTTGCTAATGAACCTTGGCAAATGTATATAAGTAAGTACTATTATATGCAAATTTGTTAAAATTTATTGTGTACATATTGTACATAATTAAAACGTTTTCTCTGTTTAGTTCCAATTATCGATATGTTTCATGGTACAGCTCTTACTATTACTACATCACTTACTTCAAAAATGGTTAAAAGAGAAGAGTTTGGTATGAAGTAATATTTGTTTTTTTTTATAAAAAAAATTTTACATTATAGAATGTTAAAATTACTATTAGCTTCGATACGAAGCTGAGAAGGTATTGGTTTTACTAAGATGTGTTTTTTTTTTTTGTGTCTCTTACCACTTTTTCTCAGCTCTCACCCAATCGATTTCTTTCAATGATACGTCAAAAGATCACAAATCGTATCTAGTCAAAGATATTACCCTCAAAAATTGAAAAAATTTCCCTCGTTCCCCGTAAATGGGGGAAACCTCCAAAAAAATTACAAATTTAAAAATCGCTAATTTTCGAAATTTTTTCAATTTTTTTACTAAAAACTGCCGTAACTTTTTCAAAAATGAATATATTAATATAATTTTTTTTTTATAGATGCTTGATGTCTTTACCTATTATTTAGTATATTTTTTTTGTAAATCTGACACTAAACCTGACTACAGGGGGAGATTTAAAATGACAACTTTTTCACAAAAAATTGACTTTTTCAACTTAACTTTTGAAAATGTTCCGGAAGGTCTGACACTTTTATATATATCTTAAATTAAAGCTAATGTAATATGCTTTATCATGAAAAAAAAAATTTCGGACTTTATCTTATCTTCATGGTGAAAATGGCTACCGAATGCTATTTTTGTGTGAAATTTCTCTATTTTATTTTTTACATTTTTAACTTTATAATGCTATGACTTATTGAAAAGTGTATGGTTCAACATAATTTTTTTATGAGAAATAATATTTTTTAATAATCCCTTTTTAATTCAGGATATTAATGAGAAAATATCAGATCATGTAGCTTTTGGAATAATCTACCAATTTTTTAAAATTAAACACTATCTAAAGATTTGCATCGAAGCGTTTTTTTTTG
>NW_026099575.1:6713437-6745721 GCF_025091365.1 Daktulosphaira vitifoliae
GTTGTTGTTTTATAAGAACCATAGAAAAATTGTTTCGGAATATTTGTGTGGGCTGCGCGTAATAGATCAAACCCATCCACTTTATAGACACCCTAAAATTAATAATTTTTAAATAAATTATTTTATAATAATAATTTGTGACTTATTCTTACTGGTTTAAAGGGACAATCGGTAAATTTGTGCTTTGATACAAACTCATTCCATATATTTCCTAATAAAAATTTCATACTTGAACATGCACCTTTACTTTTGTAAGTGAATGCATTAGCTATCCATCCTCCAATTTTCGACCAAACGGCCATGTTAATATTAAACTTTAAATTTAAAGAAAACTTTATATTTATATACATTTTATTATAAATATTAATTTATATATTTTAAATAAATTTTATTAAATACATTGTTTTAAGTTTATTTAAAGTTACCTAGTAGATTTTTTGTATTATAATTTGAATTTTTATCCAATTCTTAAATAAAAAATATATTAATGTGATAAATATTTATTATTAATCCAAGGTATTTTTAAACAAATATCCTAAATCAATTATAATTAATTATAACAATTTATTATTTAATAAGAAAACTCATAACTTACAACTGGGAGATTTGGCATAAGAGCCATTCTTTCCATACAATATTGTTGTTCTAATAAAGTCAAGACGAAAATTGCAATAACCTTTAGTTGAAATAAGTTCATGTTAAAAATTAATTATTCAAAATGATTCATAAGATAATCCACATTACATAAGATAAACTATTGTATATATAATACATATAATGTTACTAAAATATTAATATATTGAATAAATATATATGTGAACACAAAATTATAAAATCAATGACATTTGCATTTTAAAATAATTTTTGGTATGATCAAAAACCAAAAAGTATTATATAACCATTTGGTACATTGAAGTATAAATATTTTACAAAATTATTGATTTCCGCTAAAACAGTTATACTCAATCCTCCTCCAATCTTTAAAGACCTTGAACAAATATATGCACATTATTAATATTGAAAATACACAATATCATATAAGACATAGTACTATAGTACATATTATATGAACGCACAAGTATGTTTTAATTTACTTAACCTCGTGTAAATTAATATTCTTACGAAAATGTTATCAAAAAATATTTAACGTTCCCGATTTAACTTCAGTTAAAATTAACATGTTTCAATTAAAAGAAAATAGAGTTTTGGATATAATGAAAAAAACTATAAAAGTTATAGTTGAGTACCACAATGATATTAACAACATATTATAATTAAAAGTTTGTGATATTATTACGGACACAAGTTTGTGTCCATAATAATGGTTTTTCAATTAACACTATTAACACATNTCCATAATAATGGTTTTTCAATTAACACTATTAACACATTTATTTATAAATTATATTCATATGCTTAAAATAACATGATTGTTTTTAAATAAATAACTTAGAGAAATATTTAACAAACGCACATTGTCATTTAATTATATTAAATTACACACGATTCAGTCATGAGTCAATTATTAGTCACCTTTAAAAATCACTCTTTAGGACATTTATAAATCATGCTTGTCAGCTCTTTTTACTCTTATCCTAATAAATAAACACAATGTATTAACCCTAGTCTAGAATGTAAAAACAAACTATATTAACGTTGTATAAAAATGATTTGTATATTATCCATGTGTATTAATTTATACAGGGTGTTCAGTAAGTCAGGAAACGGGTTTCTATTGTTCTCATTGTCTGTAACAATGAGAACAATAGAAACCCGTTTCCTGACTTACTGAACACCCTGTATATTTCATATTTTATGCTTACTTAACAATAAACGATAACATTACAAAAATGACACGATGATCATTATTCGGGGATAAAAAATACTATAAAAGGCAGAGTAATCCTTCTCAATCAGGACTGATTGCTTGAGAGAATCTGTTTCCAGATATTCATTGAGTTATTCGAATCGCGCTCTCGACATCGATACGTAAAGTTCGTTATCATCATTGTCGAAATTCTCACGTGTTAATTTATGAACTAAACATTTGAGTTCGTATTATTTTGTTATTACTTGATACTGTTAAAAGTTATTATAAGAACAAAGAAAAATCATCAGGTAAGACTTCAAATCAATAAGAGTCAATACTTATATTATCTTATAACTCAATTATTTAGAATTAATAATCTAAGTACAGAACGATAAAGCAAGAGATCAAATAATTATATTAATCTTTAAACTTCGATTAATTATTATTAACTAGTTCGTACCTTGTACATAATCACATTACATGGTATTCGTGAGATGGCCACCGCCTCATCATTGCCTCAGTGTATTATTACAGGAACTTACCAGTTGGGTCATTTATAATATCTCTATAAGAGGAACCTTAATTATTACTTTTTATACCTACCTGTCTTTATTGTTCTAAACCCTCGGATTCTACAACCCCGACACAACCTAGTTGCTCGCCAATTGACCAAATCCCCAAACATACATAAACTTGGTCAATATACTCAATACATATACCTCATATTTTTATCTAAATTTTTATATTATTACAATTACATATATATTTTAGAATAGTTATAATAATAAAATTGGTGAAAACGGACAATTTAAAACTACAGTTGCATTAAATACATTCACTTTGTAGAAAAATAACTTGGTATAATTAGCAAAATTTGTATGTGAACGTTATTTATAATGTTCAGTTTTATAGTACTAATTGACTGTCGTTAAATATAATTAGTTATTATTAACCTTATATAAAGTTTGATTTAAGCCTATCCGTTTGGATACCACTGTAAATATTATTTTTTCACTGAAAATAATAAAACCTGGGAATTCAATGAGAATTCAAAACGGATTTGCAGATAGGTTCTATGTAGAATGGATAATCTTGATGTTCCCAATCTAGTCTACGATGTACAAGTCGTGAATCGATTTATATCCCTTTGGTATTCAAAGTGAAAATATTTCATTCCTAACGAGAAGTTTCGCCCCTCCCCCAGTTCAAAAATCAGCCTCATAAAAATTTAGAAAATCAAATTTATTTTTACATAAAACTAATATTATGGGAGGGTTAAATAAATTTAGCCTCTAATATATACCATGTTTTAACATCTTTGTAACTTTTAATTCAGTCAATATTTTGTGTTATTTTTTTTTTTTTAATATTTGTTATACGTTAGAACTATAAACATCTTATAATAAATATTAGTTTTTTTATTTAATGAAAAGAATTAATTTTAGTACTACACCTGTAGTGACAGTTTTAATGCAAGAGAGGCTATAATATACTGTCATATGTCTGGGATGATAATGTTTACCGTTTACTGTCACCATAACTGTCAGTACGATGTCCATACTGATAAATAAATTCTAGATATTTTGTATAACCACTCAGGCACGTAGCCAGAAAATGTTTATTGGAGGGACCAACAATTTTGGGTCCTTGTATCATTTTCCATAATTTGTTTCCCATGAAAAGCTTGTGGGTGGCTCCCTCCATTCCTCCTTAGACAGTATCCCCATACTATGAATCTTACAAGTTTAAAATTTTACCATTGGTTGGTTAAAAACAAATTGTTTTCGTATAAAGTATACTAATTATTACAGTATTATAAAAAATGGATAGTACCTATAATTAAAAAAAAAAAAATACTTTCATCTTCACTATCGGGATGAATTTTTCATATTGTGAAAAATAAATAAAATAATGATGGAACATCATTATTATTATCATTATTACGTCTAGAACGTTATATTTTTCAAATAACGTTTTCTATGACCATAAAAATGAAAATACAGCCATAATAATAACTGTATTACCCAATAGTAATTATAACATCAAATATTTCCCAATAAACTTCTCATACAAGCTAAAGGATCAATCAGTTTTGTATAAAAAAAAACACAAGATTTCACTCCTCCTCATCATTGATACAAATTCCACCAATGAAATTTAACACATTAACATTAAAATATATGTATTTTTTACTTTTATTTAAGCAAGAAATAAAGTAGTATATTCAAATAATAAAATACTTAACAACTGAAAATAATTTAACATCTTTATATATATTAAATTTAATAAAAAAAAATAACATAAAATTATAAATTATCTCATGATCGAATTCAAAATAAATGTATTTCAAATTATGTATAAGCAATATTTTTCTCTTCTGACCATATGTGCTTGCATTTATAAAATAGTGTCCTGGAAATTAATTAAAAAATTGCAGAATTAATATACAATATCATATAGAAACCAAGTTATACGAAAAATCAATTAGATACAATTAAAAAAAATGTTTAATAAATTAAAATAATCTCTATTAATTTCAATCATTAGTAATTTACGTTACAAGTTAAGAAAAATTCTGTATTAAAAAATAATAAATTGAATCGTTAACTACTTTAAACGAAAATAATAAACTGCAAATTTTATTTAATGATATAGTCAAAAAATCCAAGCAATAATGTTCAGGCAAATAATTTTAATTATTTGTATGTATGCTATGCTTTACCCCTAATTGTAAATTATTTTAATAGAAAATGGTATTTAAAATATTTGTAATTTTTAGGTAATTCTTGAAAACAATCGAAAAAAAAAATATTGAACCTATCTTGAAAATTTACCGATTAGTTGATTTTGACTGACTATCTCCCATTTTTAATAGTACCTTAAAAATTATTTACTAAAATATTTATAATTACAGAAATATGAATAAAAGTGGTAATGTAAGTATAACGTTCATCAAAAATACTGCTCCGATTATATATTCAAACGTAAAGTTGTACACTGTGCTGTATAACGAAACCAGAATAAATGACGCTCCAGTATTAACTAATCCTTGAATTGAATTTAATCGACCTACATGTAAAATTAATCAAAAAGTAAATTAAATAATTAAAAATCTTAACTTATAAGCTTATTCAGTTGAAAACGCAATTTTTTATTTGATTGACAAAAAAGTAAATAAGAAATCATACAAAAATAGTTAACAAAAAACCCAGCACAGGGGGGACGCAGCACAGTGGTGACGTGGCATAGTTGGATCAAGTATAATGACATCTGAAAGTGATAAAAATCACTATAAAAAAAAAACGCTTCGATGCAAATCTTTAGATAGTGTTTAATTTTAAAAAAATTAGTGGATTATTCCAAAAGCTACATGATCTGCTATTTTCTCATTAATATCCTGAATTAAAAAAGGAATATTAAAAAATATTATTTCTCATAAAAAAATTGTGTTGAACCATACACTTTTCAATAAGTTATAGCATTATAAAGTTAAAAATGTAAAAAATAAAATAGAGAAATTTCACACAAAAATAGCATTTGGTAGCCATTTTCACCGTGAAGACGAAATAAAGTCCGAAATTTTTTTTTTACATAACAAAGTAGGTTACATTAGCTTTAATTTAATATATATATAAAAATGTCAGACTTTCCGGAACACTTTCAAAATTTAAGTTGAAAAAGTTAATTTTTTGTGAAAAAGTTGTCATTTTGAATCCCCCCCTATGGGCAGGTAAAGGGTCAGATATAAAAAAAAAATATATACCAAATGATAGGTAATGACATCATGCATCTATAAAAAAAAGAATTATATTGATATGTTTATTTTTAAAAACGTTACGGCAGTTTTTAGTAAAAAAAATTGAAAAAATTTCGAAAATTAGCGATTTTTAAATTTGTAATTTTTTCGGATGTTTCCCCCATTTACGGGGAACAAGGGAATTGTTTTCAATTTTTGAGGGTAATGTCTTCGACTAGATACGATTTGTGATCTTTTGACGTATCATTGAAAGAAATCGGTTCGGTAAGAGCTGAGAAAAAGTGGTAACAGACACAAAAAAAAAAAAAAACATATCTTAGTAAAACCAATACCTTCTCAGCTTCGCATCGAAGATAAAATATTCAAGTCGGCTGTTTTTTTTTCATTGTGGATATATTGATTGAGACCATTGGAGTAGTCTTTTATTTATATTATCGATATTTAAATACATATTCACCAATTTATATTTCTTTTTTTTCTTCATAATGAGTTTGCTGTCAATATTTTCATTTATCGCCAGTCTATAAACACAATATAATTTAAAATTTAATTTTATCGTTTTTTTTTTTGGAGGGGTATGCGTTAACTGTATTAACTAATTGGTTCAAAAGAAACATTTTACTCGTTTCAAAAATATTTTATTAAAGATTTAATCAGCACATGCCCTTTTGTAAAAAAAATTCTATACTTTAGCGATGGTGCGGCTAGTCAATACAAAAAAAAAAAAAAATTTATTAATATTTTTATCACGATGAAGATTTTGATATTGGAGCTGAATGGAATTTTTTTGTTTCGTGCCACGGAAAAAATGCTAGCGATGGTGTAGGTGGTACTACAAAAAGGCTAGTCACCAAATATAGTTTACAATGTGTTAATAAAAATCATATTTTAACTCCAAAAGCTATGTATGATTATTGTGAAGAAAACATAAAAGGAATAAACATTTTTTTTGTTCCATCAAGTGAAGTACAAGAAAATAAAAAATTATTAGAAAATAGATTTGTACAAGCGAAAACAATACCCGGCAAAAGACAAATACACCGTACACCGTACACCGAGTACCACTACAAAAAAATTTGATTAGATGTTTTAAAATATCAAATTCAACCATATTTCAAGACATTAAATGTTCTAAGTGATAATCACAACGATTTAATATATTTTTTTTCATTCTTTTCATATAATATTGTATTTTTATTTTTATTAATTATAAATATAAATACATCTATAATTTATTTATTTTTTTAATTGATCATTAATACATTTTTCATGTACTCAATATATTGAGGAATTTATTTATATATATATATACCTATATAGACACAAAAACTAAGTAATGGAAATACAGAAAGTTTTCAGTATTCAAAAAACCAAGATTTTTCATAAACTTAAAAAAAAATAACGTAATTTTGAAATTTAATTTTTCGTAAGTTGCGGTCAAATATCAAACTTAAAATTTTTTTCATAGAAACTACATACATAGTACTATATTGTGTGAAAAAATGATATTAAAATATTTTGTTCCACCAGAGAAATATTAAAATAAAAAAGCTTAAAAATTGATTTTTTAGAAATTCGAGCATTTTTAAATATGTTCCAATAAAAAACGGTAAGAGTAAAATGTTTCAAAACACAAATAAATATTACTGTGAGTGTACGATAATATTTAGGAAAAAAAATTAATTAAAAAAAAATGTTTTTTCATAGTCAATTTGATCTTTGAAAATTACATTATTTTGTAAAAAAAGCTCAATTTAGAAAACAAAATTTTCCAACTTAAAAGTTAAAACACGTGTTGATAATTATGGGATATGTTAGAGAATCGCATAAAAAAAAACGATGAAAGTTTCAAATCTTAAATATAAATACTGTTATCATAAGGATATTTTTACGAATTACAAGTATTTCATAATTTAAGACTTTTGATAAGTCATAAATAAATTTTCATAAAACTTCTTTAATTTTTTCTTCTTATATACTAGAAAACTTGTGTATAAAATTAAAAAAAAAAATAAAGTGGTCGCGCAACGACTTTGGATGATTTGATATGGAATTACCCAAATGAGAGATATGTAGTAAATTTCGGGAAGGTTAAAACTCTTGTTTTGAACTTTAGTAAAATTAAACACTTAAGTTCTCCGATTTCCATAAATCATTTAACATTACTAAGGTATTTTATTTTTTCTGTACAGTATTTTATTTTTTAATCATCTCTACTAAATATACAGGATGATTTTTTTATCATAATCCACTCAATTACTTACAGAATAATATAATTTAAACATTTTTTTTTTATTAACTTTAGTTACGCATTATTCTTGAATTATTAACTATTTAATACTTTTTAAGTTCATCCCTTACTTTCTGTATTGTC
Organism: Daktulosphaira vitifoliae; assembly: GCF_025091365.1. Lineage (NCBI taxonomy): Eukaryota > Metazoa > Arthropoda > Insecta > Hemiptera > Phylloxeridae > Daktulosphaira > Daktulosphaira vitifoliae. The sequence goes on from NW_026099575.1 coordinate 6,721,379, forward strand.
AGTTAGTGTATTTATAAACTCACAACAATGTACCAAACAACCATTGATAATAAAAATGCTGTGTAATTATATGTGTAATACCAATTATAATTAAGGTACGTAAAAACTTAATAATATTGTTTGTTTAACAAAATCTTTTAATATTATAAGATTAAAAGAGTGTACACAGTAACGTATAGAATTTAACTTGGAGTGGGTAATACATAAGAAACATATCTTATTCCCTCTTGGCATAATAACAAAACCATGCAATTTTTTAGCTTTTAGAAATAGTTTAAACCCATAAGTTAACTTTATACACTAGTGGAAATAGGGGGGGGGAAGACTAAAAAACTACTTCATAGTCAAGTCATTTCAAAATAGCCTATTAATTAGAATTAATTGTAAAAGTGATGATTTTGAAAATCTGGTTTAAGAATAAGAATTGGAATTATATATTCTATATTTACAGGACTTTTTTTGTAAAAGAGTGGACTGTATTTCTAGATTTTAATTTATTATAATGAAAAATTATTTATAGTAACAATTATTACGTCGCGAATCGGTCCAGCAATGTTACCGGCGCAGCGTATAACGAGCAACTAAACTGATCCCACCATTATCACAAACGATAATCGTATACTAAACATTAGTATTTTTCTTAAAAACATTTTTGTAGGTCGATAATAATTTTAGGACAAATACTCATAGAGATACAAGCGTTTTAATACATCGAGAGTGGAGTATAAGTATACTTTAAACTAAACAGAACCATAAATACAAAGTAAAAAATTAATTTTCTAGTGAATACTTTCAGTAATAATGATAGTTATTTTACATTTAGAACTTTTTTATTATATTCAGTACCGTTCTAAGACGAATATTTTTTTTATATATGATGTAGCAAATAAAGTAATCACTAAAAATATTAATTTATACTTAAAAACTTTTTAATATATATATTTATTATATGAGACAAAATTACGAAAACTTCTTCTTCTACTTAGCGCAATTAAAATATTTACTATTATTTTATAATTATACGTCTATGCTACTTTTATATTATCTATTGAATAATATTTCCAGTAATATATCTTATTTTTAAAATTCGATTTTTGAAATCTGACCATTTCCTTTTATACAGAGGGGTATACTTTTTTAATATGCGTATAGAAAGTAGAACTTTTTCAACTTAATTTTTGAAATTGTTCCGTAAATACTAACACTTTTATATAAATTTTAAATTGATCACTAGACTTCTCTTCATGCTGAAAACGGATTTCGAAGTTAAAGAAAAACGTACGATTTTTGTGAAAAATTTTATTTTAGTTTCATCAAATTAACTTATTTTTTAGTGGTATATGCCAATTAAATAATTTTTAAATTAAAAAATAAAATTCAATTTAATAGTTAAATATTTTATTTTCAAATATAATAGATAATTACATTATAATTATTAATAAATCAAATTTTAACAATGCCAAAATCATATTACATTTTACTTTTAATTAAAATATTGATAAAAGTGTTACCATTCATGATGTCGAGCTTCCAACTGAATCCGAATCTGTTGTGTCTAGAATGACAACAAGACTCTCTGGATCATACTGAAAACCGTAATTATTGTTAGTTACAGTAAGATTCTCAATATTTGAACGAATAATTTCATGTGCTTCTAGTTTTATTTGATTATTATAATACAAATAAATACAGTTTGTAATTCCTAAATCACTTCTACCAAAAAAATTTACAGGCATAACATGGTTATTAAAAAAATTATCAATTTGTGTTTGTGCCTCGATTATTTTCTCTCTACATTTTCCCCCTCGTGCAAGTGGAATTCTGTCCTTTATATCTGTCAATATATCTAAAGTAGTATAAATTTCATTAGTAAATATATTTGGAGTATCCGTGGGAAAATGAACCATATCAGAAAAGTATAATAATGAATTTTTCATTTTTTGAACTTCATTATGAAATAATGGATAATCCGCAGTCAAACGTACTGCAAATGTGTTTTCCGGATCATTTTCGCTTTGACATTATAACCAATAATGAATTATTAAAACACATATACGCTGTATATCAATAGCATAGAGCACGCACAAATACAAATGAAATTGCCATACTCTATCGTTAAAATTCCGTACTGTAATAGGCTTAGGATTCGAATCATCTGAGAATAATGTATTTAAATCAAACATTGTACGATTTTCTTGAAAATTCAGACTATAGAAACTAAATTGAATGGCATATGGATTATACGTTAATTTTTTCCACGATGGATGTTGCACCAAAGTATTAAATTTAGAAACACTTAATGACGTTACTTTAAAATTAATAGCTCCATATATAAAAAGTAAAGAAAATAAAGACAGTTTAAACATTTTGGAAAAATGATTTTTCATGAACAATACATTTACAGATAAAAATGTTTTCTTCTTTTATATTAATAATTAGTACTCCTCCTTTGTTTAACATAAAAATACACAATTTTATTTTCGGTCAAATTTAGATTATTGGGTAAATAAAATGTACTTAAGAGGACGCCATACGGGCAAACGAAACAACGATATGACCGAGAGAATGCGCTTATAGATGTTTTACAACCAAACTCTTCGATCACCTCCTGGCCATCATTCCATATAGCACGCGCACACCTGTACGGTCGCTAAATATTATTTTGGAGCAGCACATCATTCTTCTATTGACTGTTATGCTATGCGTTACGTATTATTTTCATTGATAAAGGCGATAAAGCTCTCATAATATAAAACAAAATGAATATATAATTGTAATAAAATATCATAAGATTATAAAATGAAATTATTTCAAATGCTACCGCTTATTAAACGTTAAAGTGTTGCGAGTATCACATTTGTAGTTAATAATTTATTCACAACTATGAAAAAATTAATTTTATAGATAATTTTATATAATCTATTATTACATGAAATCTATAATAATAATATTTAGTAATATGTATGTAGTTAGTACTTAGTTAAGTTTAAAACATTGTATATAATTCAAATCGATACTTTTCGACCAAAAATAGAAAATGAAGGTTTTTTTTATATCTTTTAATGCATTAGTAACAATGAATTAAAAGAATCCATGACATACTCACCTTTAATTTACAATCATCTGTTAGTTTTTATTGCAGTGCGGTTTTGCCTTGCAAATAGTCGGTAGAGTCGAGGGAAAAAGAAGAAAAAAATTAATTAAACAAATTTTAAATTATTTTATATATTTTTAGCTTTGATGCGAAGCTGAGAAGGTATTAATTTTACCATGATGTATTTATTTATTTTTTTAGCTTCGATGCGAAGCTGAGTAGGTATTAATTTTACTATGATGTGTTTTTTTTTATATCTGTTGCCACTTTTTCTCAGCTCTCACTGGACTGATTTCTTTCAACAATACGTCAAAAGATCAAAAATCGTATCTAGTCGAAGACATTACCCTTAAAAATTGAAAAAAATTCCCTCGTTCCCCGTAAATGGGGGAAACCTCCAAAAAAATTACAAATTTAAAAATCGTTAATTTTCGAAATTTTTTCAATTTCTTTTACTTAAAAGAGCCATAACTTTTTCAAAAATGAACATATCAATATAATTTTTTTTTATATAGATGCATAATATCATTACCTTTCATTTGGTATATTTTTTTCATAAATTTAACCCTTAACCTGCCCACAAGGGGGGATTTAAAATGACAACTTTTTCACAAAAAATTAATTTTTTTAACTTAAATTTTGAAAATGTTCCGGAAGGTCTGACACTTTTATATATATCTTAAATTAAAGCTAATGTAATATACTTTATAATGGTAAAAAAAAATTTCGGACTTTATTTAGTCTTCGNAAAAAAAATTTCGGACTTTATCTTATCTTCATGGTGAAAATGGCTACCGAATGCTATTTTTGTGTGAAAATTTTCGATTTTGTATTTTCCATTTTTAACTTTATTATGCTATAACTTTTTGAAAAATGTATAAATCATTACAATTTTTTTATGAGAAGTAGTATTTATATAGATCTTTCATTAGACATACTGTTTTTTTAAATCGGGCCATTTCCCTAAATACAGGGGGGATTCAAAACATAAAAATGCATATAGAAAGTAGAACTTTTTCAACGTAACTTTTGAAAGTGTTCCGGAAGGTCTGACACTTTTATATATATCTTAAATTAAAGCTAATGTAATATACTTTATAATGGTAAAAAAAAATTTCGGACTTTATTTTATCTTCATGGTGAAAACAGACATTAAACTTAATAAAAAAAATACGATTTTTGTAAAAAAATTCTTTTTTATATTTTTAACTTTATAATGCTATAACTTTTTGACAGATGTATGGATCAATATAATTCTTTTTTTTTTGTAGATACATGATGTCTTTGCCTATTATTTGGTATATTTTTTTTATAAATCTGACATTTTACCTGACTATAGGGTCGGATTCAAAATGACAACTTTTTCACAAAAAATTTACTTTTTCAACTTAAATTTTGAAAGTGTTCCGGAAAGTCTGTCACTTTTCTGTATATATTAAATTAAAGCTAATGTAATCTACTTTATTATGTAAAAAAAAAATTTCGGACTTTATTTTGTCTTCACGATGAAAATGGCTACCAAATGCTATTATTGTGTGAAAATTTTCAATTTTATTTTTTACATTTTTAACTTTAGAATGCTATAACTTATTAAAAAGTATATTGATCAATATAATTTTTTTATGGGAAATTCTATTTTTTAATAATCCCGTTTTCATTCGACATAATTTATCTTAATCAGGATATTAATAAGGAACTAGCAGTTTATGAAGATTTTGGAATAATCCACCAATTTTATAAAATTAAACACTATCTAAAGATTTGCATCGAAGCGTTTTTTTTGATAGTGATTTTAATCACTGTCAGATATCATTATACTTGATCCATCTATACCACGTCACCACTGTGCTGCGACCCCCCTGTTCTGGGTTTTGTTTTTTGTGTCTGTGTACTTTTTCTCAGCTCTCACTGGACTGATTTCTTTCAACAATACGTCAAAAGATCACAAATCGTATCTAGTTGAAGGCATTACCCTTAAAAATTAAAAAATTTTCCCTCGTTCCACGCAAATGGGGGAAATATCCAAAAAAATTACAAATTTAAAAATCGGTAAATTTTGTCATTTTTTTTCTTAAAAGCTCCATAACTTTTTCAAAAATCAACAAATCAATAGAATTTTTTTATATACTAAAATCTTAGATATTTACTTTTAATTTGATATCATTTTTTTGAAAATTTAACACTTAACCTGCTCACTGGGGGGTGGATTTAAAGTAGCAATTTTTTAACAAAAACTAACTTTTTCAACTTAATTTTTGAAAATGTTCCGGAAATACTGCGTTCTTTAAATTTATATCAAATTAAAGCTTATTTTATGTGCTATAAAATGAAAAAAAAAAAATTCGTCCCGACACTTTATCTTCTGCATGTAAACGGCTGCCGTAGTTAAAAAAACACTATTTTTGTGTTGAAATTTTCGTTTTTCGATTTTAAATTTTCAACTTAAAAATGTTATAACTTTTCGAAAAATGTATATATCAGTACAAATTTTTTTTTTCTAAATACATTATAAATACATCTTTCATTTGACATACTTTTTATTAAAATTAGACAATTTCCCCTTATATAGGGAGCGTTCAAAACTTGAAACATTGTATAAAAAATAGAACTTTTTCAACTGAACTTTTGAAAATGTTCCGGAAATACTGCATTCTTTAAACATGTATCAAATTAAAGCTTATTTTATGTACTATAAAATGAAAAAAAAAATTTGTCCCGACACCTTATCTTCTATTTGCAAATGGCTGTCGAAATTAAAAAAAAAATGTAATATTTGCGATAAAAATCACCTTCTATCGGAATATTTTTTGTACTTAAAACTCCCATAACTTTTTCAAATATTAACAAATCAAAATAAGATTTTTTTATATTGAAACCTTAGATATTTCCCTTTCATTTGATATCATTTTTTTGAAAATCTAACACTTATTCTGCTTACAGGGGGGATTTAAAATAGCAACTTTTTTACAAAAACTAACTTTTTTAATTTGACTCTTGAAAATGTTCCGGAAATAGTGCGTCCTTTAAATATATATATGAAATTAAAGCTTATTTCATGTACTATAAAATAAAAAAAAAAATTTGTCCTGACGACCTATCTTCTATGCGCAAATGGCTACTGTATTCAAAAATATGCTATTTTTTTATTAAAATTCTGGGTTTTGTATTTTATTTTATTTTAAAATATCTTATTAGAGGAATACACTGACTTTCATGAATATTATATAATTTAATTGACATAGAATAAAGTTCATAAGACATACGAAATTAAACTTATTAAAATTACTAAAATGATGTTGATCCGTCCTGCTGCCCACGAATATAATGTATACTGTGGACTCATATTCGTAACAAGAATGTTTTTAATGTTACAAAATAAAACTCCACGTAAATTTCTGACAGATTTCCGAACAATAGATATTTTTATTATATTTGCATTATTATTTACGTGTAAAAATGAACACAGTAAAGTTAAAATTTAAGTCTCATCACCCGTCAATAATAACAATTATTTTACAAATTCAGATAAGCGACTGCTAAATAATACCCCGGTTCGTCTATAACAAAGTATAAAAATAACTGGTTTTGATCGTTGGCAAGGTAGCAGTTGAAGGGTGAGGGTTATCGGTTACCGTCATTCAACAAAAAGTTCGTCACGTTATAAATGCCACTAGGGACAGACACATGTCGATAGACAAAAAATTCATTATTTTGCATAAAAACTGTTTTACGCGGGACTACTTTATTTGATCTGTATCGATGCTAGAGTCCCAAATTTTTTACCAAATTATAAAGGAGAAAATTATCTGTGATCTAGCGTTTTTATAATTTTGATAACACAACTCTGAAGCTCTGAATGTTTAATAAATCATTTAAAAGACCAAAAAAATAGGAATGTTTAATAGTAAATATAAAGTACTAGAAATTATGTTAACAAAAAAATAAAAACGCTAGATCACAGATAATTTTGTCCTCTATAATTTGGTAAAAAATTTGGAGCTCTAGCATCAATACAGATCAAATGAAGTAGTCCCGCGCAAAACATGTTTAAAAGCGTTTTTCAATCTCTGTATGGCGTCATCTTAATAAATTGCGTATTTACGCAAATATAGATTATATTTGCCATTATTTTATACTTATACGTCAATGCTATTTTTAAATTATCTAGTGAATAATATTTTTAATAATATTTCTTATTTCTAAAATTCATTTTTTTTTTAATTTTTAAAACTTAAAAATACGTATAGAAATAAGAACTATTAAATTAAAAAATAAAATAAAATTTAGTAGTTTAAAATATTTTATTTCCAAAATGAAAAGATAATTACAATATTATTATTAATCATTGAAATTTTAACAATGCCAAAATCATATTCCATTTTATTTTTAATTAAATATAGAAAAATCTTTACTTTTACAATGTTAATCTTCCAAATGACACCATACAATCATCTGTTACAAAATATTTGTATAATATCTTTCTTGAATAGGAATATCATCTTCTTGTTGTGCTATTATAGTATTAATATAACCTGTAAAATCTGGCAAATTTTTTACAGAAAAGTTTAAATATTTTCAGTAATAATAGTAGTTATTTTACATTCAGTACTTTTTTATTATAACGAGTGCAGTACTAAAACGAATATTTTTTTTTATTTGGTGTACAAAATAAAGTAATCGCTAAATAATCAATTAATATTTTAAATTATATTTATTATACTAGACAAAATTACAAAAATTTCTACTTTTACTTGGTGCAATTTCAACAAAATTTATCAATATGACAAATATTGCAACAGAGAATAATAATTTTTTTTATTATGACATGAGGACGACCAGTATAAATTGTTGGTGAACGCCTCCTCAACGTACCGTCACCGCCTAAAAATTTAAACCGGTAACTTGAATCTTGGGGAAATTGTTGTCGGTGGCGAGCGGCCAGTTAGTGAAGTGACTGTGTGGAGTGAAGTACGCGGCGCTCCGATTATCGTTGTGTGGTTATCGTTTTACGTGTGGCAATGAAACAAATATTTAATTTTACACATGTATGATTTATAATAATATTAATTGTCGGTTTATTTTATTTTTATCAGTAAGTTTTATTGTAATATTTCATTAAAATACTTACCAACAATGCGATAATGTACTATAAAATCGGAATGTATGTTATAAAATTTTGTTTTTAATGTGGATTTTCTAAACTCAAGACATTTTTTTGGCGCGTATAACTGGATAAGATAACTGGTAAGGTAACTTATTATTATACTTAAAATTGCAATGATTCTTAGTAAATCGAACGAATGATTGACATTAAACGATTATTATTTTTTAATCGTTATTCAAGTTTCCCAATGTGGATCTTTCTCCAAGTTCTTCTCTTAATAAATGATAAAAATCTATATTATTTGTTGATTTTACGTCGTTTTTTTTACAAAAGTGATTGCGCGATATGTTTTTTAAATCGAAATTAATGCAAAACGTAGTGATGTGTAGGTACTAAGCACAGATTAAATGTAAGAATATGTTTCCTACGCGCTGTTATACATCATTACAACAGTAATTTTTAATATTATGTCGCGTGTACATATTTTGTAAAAGAAAAATATATAAAAAGACAGAAGAAAGTCTTCTTAAGTATCTACTACTAAGTTGGTATACGTGAAATGTCAGGTCGTCCTCAGAGACTTGAACGCTCAGACAGAACCACGTGAATGTCTCTGGAGAGATTTTTTGTATTGTTCCATACGTGAGTGTTTTGCATTAACAACGTCTCTGTCAGTTCGTTACTAGTGTTCTTCACATACGTCATATTTTAGGTGTACTGTTGTTACCTATACGGTGACTAGGTGACTTTTGCCGGTAAGAAGACAATAACGTTCCCCGTGTAAGAATAATATTTGGGCTGTCATCACATTTACATAATAATGGCTAATGCTCTCAATAACGATAATTAAATGGAAATATTATTGCCCTCTCTTATTTTTATTCGACACCCACGCGACTCGGTGTTTCTGGTGTACAATAAAATTTTTTTTTTTTTTTATATTTTTGTTTAATNACAATACAATTTTTTTTTTATATTTTTGTTTAATCTTGGCTTTAAAACTCGTGGTATGATAAAAAGCACAAAAGACCGACAGTGAAAAAATATAATAACATCCAATCACGTATCTATACTATATAAGTGGATTGTTTCCCGTTTGGAATTAACATTATGGGCGGTGTTAGTCACGGACAAACTTAAGAGGAATATACAGTCGTTTCTAGTGTGTGCTTTATGTATCTGCCCATAGTCTTTTCGGGTTTAGCCTAAACCACCTCCGGGTGTAGTGCACGAAATTATAGCGATTAAGCTTCCAATTAATGTGAAAATGTTCCTTTTGTAAAAGAACGTTACCGGTTCGTAACTTTCCTACTCATTGGATGTTTGATCGCTAACCTTGTGCAAATCTCATCTGGCACATTCCTCTTTCTTTAAAGATTTTTTTCGCGTAATTTCATTGCGGTCTCCATGTAATGATGTGTCACATATTCAAAGTTGGTTTTGAAAATTTATTTTTTACTATATCGATAAAATTTTTCATTATTGATTGGTTAAGCTTATATCAATAAATTTTTATGTTTTTATAACTCTAAAGCAATAATGATCATACTTTTTTCTTAGGGTGATTAAAATCTTGTCTACAGCTAATAATAAAATAATAACAAAAAAAAAAAAAATTGTAATAGAAGTGATTTAATTATTATTTTCACTTAGACACCTTTATCGTAATAATATAATTATTATAATATAATAAATAAGAGGAGACTTAGCCTTTTCAAAAATGATAAAAATTGCTAGTAAATTTTTATAGAAACATTTTTAAGGAGGGGACAATTAAGTTAGATCCTCAAACATTTAAATTGTGCGTTCAGTGTAAATGTTAATATTTTGATATTATTAAAACTGGCTTTAAAAAATCAGTATTTAAATTTTCATGGGAAAAGACTTTTTACCATTTCATTGTAGTGGTACTTTATTTAAAAATAGTTACATACGATAAGTGTATAATTTTAAATTAACTTAATAACGTGTTTTAATTTTAGGTCAGTCAATGTACTAAGCTAATATTTTTAATTAAACCGTTAAAATTATATGTAGATAATTACTTGTTATAATTTTGACCAAATTATCTGAAAAATAATTACTATTTAATAGTTTTTCTACATATATTTAACAACGTATAAGAAAGTCTATAGGTGTTATAAATGAGTCAACTCGAGCCACCACAGTGTATCAATTATACATTGTAGTGAACACACTGTAATTAGATGTAAGATGGTAAAACTCAAGAGCCGATAATGATTGTTTATCCAGTGTATTTTCCTATATAATAAAATATCATTTGCAGGTGCATTTAAAGAGTATTTTTGGAATACAAAATTAACATAGTTTCATTGTATCAGAATTAAATTATACGAACAAATAAAACTTACCAACTTATGTTGGTCATAGGGTATTAAGTTTATAAATTTTATATGTTATCGACATTTTTTTTTTTTTTAAGCGACAGTAAGTCTAGGTGTCTTAATGTGTTGTTCTTCTACTGAGTGTAATATGCTATTATAACAAAGATTATAGTTGAATAATGTACTTATGCCTTGAGGTTGTTTATATAAATATTGTTTATAATTAGCGAACAATGAAACTCATCAAGAATTTATTTCTACAGAAAATTACTAATATCACATTGAAGAGTTTTCAAGAATTTGAATGATGTTTAATGTTGAAAGCTTAGATAGTTTTTCTATGTATAAATCAGTACCTGGTATATCTGTATTCTGGTAGATTTTAGCTTCGATGCGAAGCGGAGAAGGTATTAATTTTACTATGATGTATTTTTTTTTTTTTTTTTTATGTCTGTTGCCACTTTTTCTCAGCTCTCACTGGACCGATTTCTTTCAAAAATACGTCAAAAGATCACAAATCGTATCTAGTTGAAGACATTACCCTTAAAAATTGAAAAAAATTCCCTCGTTCCCCGCAAATGGGGGAAATATCCAAAAAAATTACAAATTTAAAAATCGCTAATTTTCGAAATTTTTTCACTTTTTTTTCTTAAAACTTCCATAACTTTTTGAAAAATCAACAAATCAACATAATTTTTTTTTATACCTTAAACCCTTAAATATCTACCTTTCATTTGATATCATTTTTTTGAAAATCTATCACTTAACCTGCTCATTAGGGGAGATTTAAAATGGCAACTTTTTTACAAAAATTAACTTTTTCAACTTAATTTTTGAAAATGTTCCGGAAATACTGCGTCCTTTAAACATATATCAAATTAAAGCTTATTTTATGTACTATAAAATGAAAAAAAAAAATTTGTCCCGACACTTTTTCTTCTACATTTAAACGGCTGCCGTAGTTAAAAAAACACTATTTTTGTGTTAAAATTTTCGATTTTCGATTTTAAATTTTCAACTTAAAAATGCTATAACTTTTTGAAAAATGTATATATCAGCACAAATTTTTTTTTTCTAAATACATTATAAGTACATCTTTCATTTGACATACTTTTTATTAAAATTGGACAATTTCCCCTTATATAGGGGGCGTTCAAAACTTAAAATATTGTAAAAAACATAGATCTTTTTCAACTGAACTTTTGAAAATGTTCCGGAAATACTGCGTCCTTTAAATATATATATGAAATTAAAGCTTATTTCATGTACTATGAAATAAAAAAAAAAATTTGTCCCGACGACCTATCTTCTATGTGCAAAAGGCTACCGTATTCAAAAATATGCTATTTTAACAAATTTTTTTTTTATAAATTAAACACTATCTACAGATTTGCATCGAAGCGTTTTTTATGATAGTGATTTTAATCACTGTCAGATATCATCTATACTGGACCCAACTATGCCACGACCCCACTGTGCCGCCACCCCACTGTGCGGGTTTATATTTTTTTTTATTATGTAGTAGGTTTAATTAAAATTAATTTTTTGATAAATGTTCGAAATCTTCAAAGAATATTTTTCTGTTTCGTCCTTTTTATTTAAATATAATTTGCCGAATTATATTTGTTTATATCTGACAAGAGTGTCAATTGTTTACCAATTTTTTTCTTGCAAATTATTTTTTGTTTGTGATATCCGAATATGTTAATTGAATGTAGTGTAATGTATAATGTATACGTATTTTTATACGAATGTTTAATATGCTTTGTATATAACGCTTCTGTAGCTTTTGTTTGTTCTCGTTCACTGGCAATGGTAACTCTAAATGACTGCTGTTTACTTCTTTTTTTTTTTTTTCATATTACGTATCTGGGAGTCGAGAGTAGTTCATCCCGTTATAGGTATCAAATGTATAATAGTACATATACATATAAAAAAGTAGGCATGCACAATTGTATAATTTATACCGATCCAATCGGAAGGCATTAACTTGTCGCATTCTACTGCTGTTATACAGTCACACAACGCGCACGGCGCACGGCGCACACATACACACACACACTCGCTGATACACAGGACTGGTTCTCGATTTTCTCTAGAGGCGGCCAGGATAAGATCAACATCCGTTTAATTAATGATGATTATATCCCAGTCAAGTCCACATGCACTTTATTTTGTTATTTTTTCTTTTTCAGCTTCTACTACATTTACTATTAAGTTAGATTTTGTGTTTTTAATAATCTATTTAAAATTTAAATATCACACTACTGTTAGTTTTTTGAAAAAAATTTAAATACGTTTTTTTCTTAGACTGAATAAAATTCTAATCTGTGATAAAAAAATGTTTTTGATCTAAAAAGAAATAATTTATTTAATGTTGTCTAATTATCTATATAATAATGTTATAAATATCTAAAAATTAAAGAAAAACTGATATGGACAAAAGTGTTTTAAGGTATCGATATGATATTAAATCTTTAATCAAATTGGGGTTATAATTCTGGAAAATGTATGGAATCGTAAAATTTTATTGAAATAAAACTATATTATAAAAAAAGACATCAAAATATGTAAATTAAAATAAATACTACCATTATGAATAATTAAGCAAATAAATAATCAAGAAAAATGTATATATGAAAATTAATTTAATGAATAGTTTGATGATAATATTATTTTTGGTTTACAAATATTTTTATTATTTAAAACGTATTATTTTATTTGAATAATTTAGACTTTTAATTTAATGGCGTTATATTATTAAATATAATTAATTATCTCAACATACAAGTGTTATTTGGTATTTAATAAGAAAATAAATGAATACAAGTTGATTTTTGTAAAAACAGTTGGTATTTTGAATCTCCCTGTGGGCAGGTAATAGGGTCAGAATTTCAAAAAAATGATTTCAAATAAAAGTAAAAACCTATGGTTTCAATATTAAAAATTATTTTCATTTTTCAATAAGTTATAACAATTTTTAGAAAAAAATGTCGAAATTTACAGATTTAAAAAATTGTAATTTTTTGGGGGACTTAAGCCATTTACGGGGAACGACGGAAAATTTTTAAATTTTTGAGGGTAATGTTTTCAACTAGATACGATTTGTTTTTTTTTTTTGACGTATCGTTGAGAAAAATCGGCACAATGAGATCTGAGAAAAAGTAGTGACAGACTAAAATAAATAAACACATTATGGTAAAATTAATACTTTCTCAGCTTCGAAGCTGAAAGTATATTAAAGTAACGAGTAAAGTGACGATTAGTATTATTTCTCACTATTCCTAAAGATCTAAAATTATTATAACTAATTGTCTTCGGTAAACGGCTAAATTGTTTTCGGCCGTCGTCTGAAATTTTCTTTGGGGTTGAATTAAAAAAAAATGATTCGATCCCATAGTGTTTCGAACAACTGTTATGATGTTGTACTTAATAATATACATGGTGTATAAATTAATCAGCGTTGTTGAGTTCCCTCAAGTACAACTCGCACTAATACAAACACATAGGAGACCGACGCAGTACTCTATAGAATCTATAGTATAGATCAGTGTTTCTCATCCTGGGGGTCGCGAGCTAGTTATTTAGGGTCGCTATCATATGATTTAAAATTTAAATCATTACAAAAAATTACAAGTCTCCAATGTTTATATCAATTAATATTAAAATTCTAAATAATACGAGAATAATGTATCAAAACATAACATATTATGTTATCGTGTATAAGAAGTTTAAATATCCAAACTAAAGACATCCGTAAAAATTATAATTGGGTAACAAACCCGTTCGTACAATCAGATCAAAATATAATATCACTAACAAATGAAGAGAAACTGATTGAATTGAGTTCAGATATGGGATTACACAAGAATTTTAAAAGTTACAAAAACGTAGGAAAATTTTGGATATCCGTTCAAAATGAATATCCTAGTTTGGCAGAAGAAGCATTAAAAGTACTCATTCCATTTTCTACTACATATTTATGTGAACACGGATTTTCTACATTGACAGCAGTAAAAAATAAAACTAGAAATCGACTGGAAATTTCAGCAACCATGAGACTAAGCTTAACAAACTCTATAAAGCCGAGAATTGACGACATAATTTCAAACCAACAGCAACAACCAAGCCACTAAGATCCTTGGTATATAAATTATTACCTTTTTTTAAACAACAATAATTTTAATAATATGTGTATTTTATATTTATTATTTATAATGTATAAATAAAGTTGTATTATGGTGTAAAAATATATATATATATAACGTTTATAGTACTTCTACTATTTATCCAATGTATAAAAAAATATAAAAAGGGGTCGTTAAAAAATTGAAATTCAAAAAGGGGGTCGCTATAGTAAAAAGGTTGAGAAACACTGGTATAGATGATGTTAATCAGTCATGTTTTGTCGTTGTGGCACTCTGAGACGGCGCACTGCCTGTGGGCTCTCTCGCCGCCGTATGCCACAAGTATACATTATACTTCATGCCGCATAATTTCCACTGCAAACACACTCATCTATCAACGATATCCTTCACCTTCGTTCGTCTCATTGTTGTCCTGCTCAGGATTATTCAAATATGGGATTTTTCTGACTTATTCTGGTATATTCTTTGCATATTTTTTACTAGATGTGCCTTGACACATCTTAGCTTTATAAATTGAATTACATAAGGTGGGGCTTATATAACTTTGAGTATTTCATTTTTGCATTTTTTTTTAATATCTTGAATATAACACTGTATTAATAGTGTATTGAATCTAAGAAAACTGATTTTAACTAATATTACTACATATTGAATACAATAACGTCAAATGTACTTCATTTCACACTTCTTAGTAATAGAGTAATGTTTCTCTTGATTTGATTATTATTTATGAAATATATTGCGCTTAATACTTGTAGTTCACATCTCATTTAGTTCAATATTTTACCGAACTTAATTAACATAAAATACATTTTTATTTTTTGTAAATTCGTGTAATAAGTATTTAATTATCGATGAAATCATTCAATTAAATTTAGATCAAATTAAATAATCAAAGCAATAATATGAAATCTGTTTGTACTGCTGAAGTAATTTTTACGGGTAACCATATGTTATTTGTTTGGCTTTAACATTAAATTTAATACAATGAAAAATCATGTTGTTTCATCATAAGTCTCTTGTTTGAATAATCTACTAAATTTCAAAGATTTTCTAGTTGAAATTCATCCTTTTTCCTTTTTTTTTTTATTCGAATTTTCAAGTTAACCAAAATAAATTTATTAAACTCAGTTTTTCAATTGTTATGTTTTTCTGACAACTAGCTAATCCCATGTTATTTTATCCGACGATTATAACGCCGATTAAATTGTAGATGTTTATCGATTAAAATTCGATGTCTCAGTTAATAAACTGGAAGTTGGTCGTGAATTAAATATATTTTAATGTGATCATATTAATAAATTAAATTGTACTTGGATTCTGTATTATAACTCAAAGATCACTGATATAATTTCAAATGTTTTTGAAGTTTCTACTAATAGTTTACGAGGTTTCCGTGTTAGGTAAAGCATTCAAAATACATTAAAAAAAACCTTTAGTCCTCTATTATAAGTTCATCGTTTGTCGAATGACTTTTGTGTATAAATGTTTATTTGCAAAATAAAAGTCAGATTGCTGCAACTTGCACAATAGATAATGTGCTAAACTAAAGAAAAACATTGACAAATTGTTGAAAAAATACCTTTTTGTTCAATGATAAATCGTGATACGCTAATGATAACAAGTCGTTGTTATATTGTGTAGGAGTTAGTGAAAGGAAAGTATAACAATTATTATGACGTGAAAGGCGGTGGGCCGTCGGTCAAATATTGTTGCATGACATTTATACTATTTGCCACATATATTAAGTTACAATTTGTCTTATCTGTTCATTCTTTATTTGTTGGCGTTATTGATTAAGCACACATCGAATGTTTAGGCGTTAAACAAGCACGTAAATTATGTACAATAATTGTTTCCCTCTATTAAGTTCTTTTATTTTAGTTAATGGTATTTAATATACTTAAATATATAGATATATTTGAACAAGAAAACATCGAATTTATGCTCGTGTTTTTGTATTTTATCGAAAGATATGGTGCAAAAGTAGTTTTTATTTAGAACCGAAAATACATAGACTTGTTTGTTTAAAATGTACCTAAATTTATTCAATATAATTAATAGTCATTAGTTTTATACGCAAAACAGTTTTTAATTTTAAGTCTTAAAATTAAGTTTATGATTAAACAAAATGGAGCTCATTTATTTTTTATCGTTTGTATGTTACATAAATTGAGTTGGAAGTATCTGTTAGTCGATTAAAATGCATTATATTTGTAAATAATCCAAGTGCATTTTTCTCGTGATATAAAACATTAATTCATTAACATTCATTGCATCAATACACAATACTGATCAACTGATAGGAATAATTGAACTAAATACATTTTACAAGTCTTTACATTAGTTTATTACGTGCACGACAAAACGGTCTTTAAATATAAAGCCACCGATGCATTATGGTCGAGAATCTAAATCCGATACGATTTAGATTCTCGACCAATTGTTCTGTTGTAATGACTAAATAAACTACCGTTTCTATAATTTTCAATTTATTAAACAACATAAGAATGGAGTATTATGATTATTTCGACAAACTCATTTTAATAATCGGATTATAAACGTAACTCATACATTTGTTAACATTAATGGTATTTTAATATTTACTCTTGCAATCGTTGGTTGGTTGGTCAGTTCCTCATATACGTACACAATCTAGTATAGATGTCTAGTTTTCAATCATTAATGATCAGTGTATTGACAATTTGTTCCTCGTATGACTGCGCTCTCTTGTTAAGAAAATAATAATACCAACAGACTGCACTTTATCAATCGATTAACTCGATTGCGGATAAAAATAAACGTTATTTTCATTGATCGGCTCTAGTAGAGAATTCCTATCGATTCATTAAATCCTAAAAGATAACCGCGGTAACGGTATAAAAATCAACCTAAGATATCATTTGCATGTGGCTGAATTTTAATTCTTAATTGATACGAGTACAAGACTTTCATTTTTTTTTCACGAAACTCAAGTATAAGAATACAGTTATTTTTGCAAGATTAGTCTTTTAAACGATTTTGTTATTAAGATAGTTGTTTTCGTATGGCGCCATGTAATTGTTCAAAATTATTCTGAAGTCAGTTCGTAGACCTCTTTTTATGTATTAAGAACCGTTAATTTTAGTTTATTTTCAAAATTAAAGTAAAATAATATATAACACATAAAAATGTTCAACCAAAGCATAAAACATTTATTATTTGTCATACAGCATTCTAGTAAATTATATTTTTCAGTACAATATATTGGAAACATTTTTTCAATAACAATACTTTCTTGTAATTATTTTATGACTTAAAAACAAGGATCGTTTCAGTATACTTTATTAAAATTAACGTTTTTTAGAATATCTTGATTCTTATTTTTTTTTAAGTTTATGTTTAATTAGTTAATGTGTTTCAATATAAGTATTTAGTACTTAATCAAATTATCTATGCATAGATGAGTGTACTATTATTTTAGATGAGAATAAATCCTCGCATCGATACACATATATTCTTATGTCTATCTAACGATGAGGTTTGGTTGGGATCGCAAGAAAAGATTAGGACCATTCTGGTATATCTTAAATCCTATTAGGCACTTGTTCTATCAACACAAGGTAAACAACAATGTTATTTGTATTATTCATGCTCAATTGAGCCGAACAAAAAACGTATCTGTTAATAATAAATATAGACAGTTAACATAAAGATTAATTTATTAATTCTATGTTATTATTAAACAGAACAAAAATGTTTAAAATTGATATTTCGTTTAACTTATTTTCCTTAAAAGTTTATGAAATGCCAAACGATTTAAAAGAAATCTCAGATATTTTTTTCAATGATTTTCAATTTGTTTAAAATTTGCTTTTTTTTTTAAGTAGGCTTATACAAATTTTATGTAATGAAACTCATTTTATTTGTGTTATAAGCATCTGTACTAATTTGTATAGTTGAGAGTTGGATTTACAAGTAAATATAACACTAACAAAGAAACATGAGTCAACATTATAGAACTAAGCAGCATTTAAAACACTAAAGAATTTTTAATTTTAATCGCAAAAGAGCTACTATGGAAAAACATTATTCGGGGGAAAAATATTTGACCAATAAGATAATATTACACGTATGCAGAACTTAAATAGTTTAAACTGTTTTGCAAATGTTATTTCCCATTGGATCTGTACCAGGTTCATCATGCTATCTGTGATACAATTTGCATTTTAATTTCTGCACATTCTTTCTGTGTTTATCTCAAATAGGGGGTTAGTGCAAATATAAGTGGAGAAATAAAAGGCCTCTGCACAATACGTTTTTAATTAACAGTTTTGTAATTTTACACTAGGGACGAATAAAAGCTATTATATCCATCGTTTGAATGTCAAAGGAAAACGTAAAAAAAATATATAAATATTGTTTCAGTTTGTAGTTAATGTAAAAAACACTAAAAAATGTTTGAAATCTGAAAATTTTATTAAAATATTTGGAGTGATTTCTAGTCGGTTAGAAACAATTCAACTAACAAAAGCCCAAGTCAGTTTCTAACTACAACACTACCAGTAATTAAAATAAAATACACGTTTTCGTACGACTAGAGTGATTGTTTATTTATCAAACTAAATAAACTCTGTAGAAATACTTCGTTCCGCTTTAATAATAATTATTAATTTTTATGTAATATCGAACTAAATTACTGCGAGTATACTTTTTAGTCATCTAGTCGCATTTGATAATTTATGAGTTATTTACTTTAAAACAAAACCCAATAATTATACTTACGAGATAAAATATCCCTTTCTACATATTTGATGCAACTTTATACACTTTCTACAATTATAATATTGTAAGAAATCGAATTACTTTGTTACATACCAATACCAAGATTATTAAGAAGCGAGTTGTTAATTATTCTGCTGTATTTTTTTTTCAGCGGTGTAAATAATTATTATTGTAGAATGAGAATGGATTTTTATATTGATTTTTAATTGGAGTCCGCCTACTTTCTATTTAAATCTAGTGAATTTCGCTATAATTATCTAGTACATCTTCTTGTACTCTGCCTACGGATTTCCTACTTTACCATTTAGTTTGAATTGATTAATGTTAGGCTTCTAATAGATAAGAAAAATTGATCAGTTTGCCGTCGAATATTCAAATTAAATAGCTCGTACTTTATTAAGTTTCAATATTACAGCATAATTTTTAAAGTTATTACAAGCTCGCGTGTATTATTTATTGTACTACATGTTGTACTGAAAAACTAATTAAATTTGCAATGCAACTTAACTAAGCAACCAGTTATACATTGTAAAAATATACTTTAATTGATGAATTAATGTAAATATTTCGAATCAATTAATAAAAAGTTGCAAACTGCCTGTGAAACATTTTATCTCGTGCTTATTTATTAAGTGTACATTAATAAATAGAAAAACATGCCTCTAAGCCTAAACTTTTAGAGGCAACTAATAACTAAATAAATTTATTATTAATTGTATTTTTTCATAAATTACTGAGGGTTTGGTTTTAAATTATTATTATTATTAATTATTTATCAATGAGTAAAAGTAAATTGAAATATTTTTTGTATACATTATGATTTATTGGAGAATTATTTTTTTTTTTTTAGATTGGAAGTTCTACAATGGCTATCTGCGCGAAAGAGTTCAAAAAGCCATTTTATGTGCTCACAGAAAGTTACAAATTCTCGAGAATATATCCTCTAAATCAGCGAGATTTGCCTGATAATTTTATGGTAAGTATCATTTATTGTATGATCGAGGGTGCTATAGAAGGAAATCGTTGGGTTCTTGACTGTTTCATTATTTATTTTGTAAGTCTAATCTAGGGCTGTTGGTATTTTAAATTCACATACCTATATTTGATATTAACACCAATCCCGTTTTTATTCAATACATCGGTAATTTCTGTATTTGCGATAATTAACTTTTATTGGATAGTTGTTATTACATTAACAATATTTAATCATTACCGTTCGTTTGATTATTATAGATTTATCAATAATTATAACTATTAATTTTAAAATATTAATAAATGGAATCTATCTAAATCGATATTGTTATGTTGAAAATATCGCCAGCCATAGTCTAATCTCTTACTTTCTCCTTAATTTAATTGAAATGGTTGTAAATAAATTATTAATTCAATTTTTTTTCAATTATATTTTGTGGAAATTTAATTAAGAAAAGCGAAAGTTTGATACAGTAACGATTAACCGCGAGAGAACTGAACAGTTTTTTTCTTTAACTTTTAATCTTTAGTAGAATAAGCCCCATATAATATTTAGAAAAAATCTGCAAGTTTATATTAGTAATTTCGCCCTTGTTAAACTTCAAAAATTAACAAAATGTAAAATTTAGTTCATATAAATTATGAGTTTTCAAACTTCAGTTCATCATTTCTTTTGTACACTTTGTGAAAGAACGTCGAAAAAATGTTTTTATTATTTTACTATTAATTACATAGAAAAGTTTATAACTCATTGTAACCAGAAATAAGTAATAAAATAAATTCAATTGTAATAGTAAAAGCTTCATTTGATCTGCTAGAATAAAAATGCATTTTATTCTTTATACAATAGTGTGATATTGTTAGTATTGGTATGTTATATATGTTAACATATATTATACATTAACTTGATGATCCTGACCTCAATTTCTATTTATCTGATGATTTGTAATGTCAATGTTATTTACGTTAGATATTTTAGGTCTGAACAGAGTTATAATCTAATAAAATTTATCTAATAAATAAAAATCTAATAATTTTTTCTACCACATTTAGTTTTTAAAATAATTACTAATTAGTAAAAACAATTAAAAATTATTTTTTTTTAATTTTAAATAATTACAAAATGAATTAAGATATGAATGTTTAAATCGTAACATCTTTTTAAACACCAAAAATTACACAAAAATTATTACTATAATTTTTTTTTATTTAATTACTTATGACGATATTTTAAGATTTTTTCATAAATTAAAATTTATAAATAGTAATTATACAAGTTTCTAGCCGCATATCAATTTAAATAATACCATTTTTTTATAAACCATTGTAAAAATCAATAAGTAATTATTTTAAAAACTATATGAGTTAGAACAATATCTAATTGCATATTTGAAATCGGTGCGAAAAACTAGCTTAAAAAATACAGTTGTCTGATGAAAATTGTTTGTGGACCAATATTATAAATGGCGATATTTTTCATGTATTGTAATTATAATTGTAATGACGAGTATTTATTTTATGATAATTATTTTAAATGTTATCATGGTAAGCGTATTTCAAAGTTTAAATTGTAATAAAAATACTTAATTTTCATCTATATACAAAGATTAAATATGTTAGAATATAAGTATTAATTATTATAAAAGACTGATTTACGCATCATTTAAAGAAAATAATATATTATTCGTTTTTGGTTTATTCTTTCTATTTGTTATTATTTGTAAGTACAAGTTACGTCAAAAGGACGCAGAGCATGATCTTAAGGTTATAAATAAATTAATGATAAGTTTATATATTTGTAATTTTTAATCATTATTTTATTTTTTTTAATAAAATAAATGTTGAATATCATATATACAAATATTAGCCTTTATAATGTTTTTTATAATAATTTTATTTTAATAATGAGGTTATTTAAAATTGTTTTTTTTAATTGTTGAACTAAATTAATATTACTATTTATGTGCTTTATTTCTGTTAATAAGCCAATTATTGTTGCTTTAAGTTCACTAATTGTCTTGTTATTTTTCATTATTAAAAAATGTAATCTATATTTGTTTTATAAAACAAATTTCTCGTTGAATTTAACCTTGAACTTTTTTTTTAGTATTCTTCAAATAACGGAAATAATACGAACGTTCATCCCATCGTCGATTATACACATCCAACGTATATTACTCTCTTATTTACGGACTTGGGAATATTAATGCCATCTGCTGTAAGTGATGAGTTAATTAAATTGTATCTTTAATAGAAGAATCTAAGATTTTTTTCATGGATGTACGATGAAATTGTATAAATTGTAATAAATTGTGATTTAACTTTAGAAAATTTTTGTACTTGGTTAATATAATATTTAAAGAATAATATTATTAACATTAAAAATAAAATTAAAGTTTTTATTTTAAGATTGTATTTTGTCAATATGTTAACTAAAAATANGATTTAACTTTAGAAAATTTTTGTACTTGGTTAATATAATATTTAAAGAATAATATTATTAACATTAAAAATAAAATTAAAGTTTTTATTTTAAGATTGTATTTTGTCAATATGTTAACTAAAAATATGTTGAAACCACAAAATAATATTAGTTCCCAGCCTCTCAATGCCACCAGTGGTATACAATATATATTGCACATAGGATAAAACGCACTTTGGCTATCTTTTTGATTTATAAATTAGGTTTGTTATGTCATTAGAAATTTTAAGTAATGTGGTTTGATTTTTTCAGCTGAGTATTCTGTAATGTATTTATTTGTCAGGTACAAATTCAATTGGAAAGAAATTAATTACAGTTATTTTGCTGCTTTCAAAATGACGATGATTTTCTTTGGTAAACTTTATTTATGTACGAAGTATATATTTTACAAAGGAAAGGTGTTTTAAATGATGTAAACTTAATCTTTAAGTAGAATTTGGGCGTAATAAATTGAAAATTTAGTAATTAAGAATAATGATTTGTAAATGACATAAATGTACTTAATTAATGCAGCTCTTAAACTGTAGAAAAAAACCTCGTGTTAATACAGTGGCGAACACAAAGGCCGACTAATAAGGCTAATGTCCCACTCATATCCGTGTTATATAATTACTATTTTTAGTAATGTTTATAAACAGTGTATGACTTTAATATTTATAAACTCAGGCGATTAGCCAAATCAATTTTTAGCCCCCTCCATTAAAATATCCTGTGTACGTCACTGCAAAATTCAATTTCAAATTTTCTATAGAAATTTATAATATTTATATAATTGGTATAGTTTTGACATCATCCTTCTTTTGTAGTAAAACTAGAGCTTATTTGAGTATCTTCAATAAAAAATTGTAAGTTTTAAACAAACTATTTTTTTTATTTGAAACCACTAATATTATTTTGTGATAAGATTTTACTTTCTAGGAACCCTTTTTTCGGTCTCCGTTTTAAGCCACCGATTTAAGATAAATGACGCAATTATTGGTGTAATAGCTTGTTTATTTGATATTATTGTAGCAATGAGTTATTGTTTTGCTAATGAACCTTGGCAAATGTATATAAGTAAGTACTATTATATGCAAATTTGTTAAAATTTATTGTGTACATATTGTACATAATTAAAACGTTTTCTCTGTTTAGTTCCAATTATCGATATGTTTCATGGTACAGCTCTTAATATTACTACATCACTTACTTCAAAAATGGTTAAAAGAGAAGAGTTTGGTATGAAGTAATATTTGTTTTTTTTTATAAAAAAATTTTACATTATAGAATGTTAAAATTACTATTTTTGTATGATTTCTTATTTACTTTTTTGTCAATCAAATAAAAAATTGCGTTTTCAACTGAATAAGCTTGTAAGTTAAGATTTTTAATTATTTAATTTACTTTTTGATTAATTTTACATGTAGGTCGATTAAATTCAATTCAAGGATTAGT
>NW_026099575.1:6745821-6747103 GCF_025091365.1 Daktulosphaira vitifoliae
AATCAACTAAAAATATTAACTGGATCAAAAGTTATTTAAGTTGTCAGTGAGTGGTGGGCCACCCTGTATATATATATATTAAATTAACTTTTGAAAAAGTTAATTTTTCGGAACAAGTTGTCATTTTGAATTCCCCCTATGAGCAGGTAAAGGGTCAGATTTATAAAAAAATTATACCGTGTAATAGGTATAGACATTATGCATCTATAAAAAAAAATAATATTGATTTGGTCATTTTTTTTATTTAACAGTTTTATCGGTTTTTGGCATTTAAAAACGTTATAAAAACTTTTTCAGGCCTAGTTTGAATGATTAAATTTAACATATTTACTTACTAATGGAAGTGTACCTGATATTGGTAGGTTGATACCACCAACAAGAATTACATTATTAGGTCTAGGATAATGTTTTTCTACTATTTCATGTGAATTGACAAATATTATTGAAGGTTTTACATTATCGACAGCTGGCTCATAAAGCCAATATAGCAATCGAATTAGTGCCTGATTGTAAATGTTATCTATTCGCTCAGAAAACGAAGTAGGTGATCTGTAACGAGCAAAAAGTCTGGCAATGTATGATGGATGGGTAAAAGTTCCCAACACTTGATCGTCCATCCATGATCCCATAGGTGTTGGAGATATGTACACCAACGGTAAGTCTAAGACTCTAGATAAGTGTGATACACATTCCGATGAGATGAGTTCAACAAGAAACAAGTCGTATTTACTGGTTAATGGTAACTTATCTATTTCAGTACAAACTAACGCATTATTAGCTTTTGTGACCATCGGAATATATTGCCAAACATCAATCAAATTTATGATATCCGTTTTGAAATCTATGTCTCTTAAGAGTGGTATATTTAATCGCAAATCAATTTCAGTATAATTAGCATTATCATTAAAACTAGACGATGCAAAAGGCGTGAAAACGGTTACGTTGTGACCTCCATTTTTTACCAAATTAAGAAGTAATGTACGCATGAATTTCCAATGACTCAAGACTGGTAATGGTTCAACTGCCAATATATTAGCTCCTTTACAAAATGATGAAATACTCATCAAGGTAACTAGGGCATATTTATATATTAATTTTGATAGTAACATAGTGGCTAAAACTTTGGTTTCTTCAATCCTATAACATTAATATATAAACACAACTATTATCTTTATAACAGGAAAACAAAAGAAAAAAACCCAACCCAGCACAGGGGGGTCGCAGCATAGTGGTGACGTGGCATAGTTGGATCAAGTAAATGATATCTGACAGTGATTAAAAT
>NW_026099575.1:6747203-6748783 GCF_025091365.1 Daktulosphaira vitifoliae
ATTACTACATCACTTACTTCAAAAATGGTTAAAAGAGAAGAGTTTGGTATGAAGTAATATTTGTTTTTTTTTATAAAAAAATTTTACATTATAGAATGTTAAAATTACTATTTTTGTATGATTTCTTATTTACTTTTTTGTCAATCAAATAAAAAATTGCGTTTTCAACTGAATAAGCTTGTAAGTTAAGATTTTTAATTATTTAATTTACTTTTTGATTAATTTTACATGTAGGTCGATTAAATTCAATTCAAGGATTAGTTAATACTGGAGAGTCATTTATTCTGGTTTCGTTATACAGCACAGTGTACAACTTTACGTTTGAATATATAACCGGAGCAGTATTTTTGATGAACGTTATACTTACATTACCACTTTTATTCATATTCCTGTAATTATAAATATTTTAGTAAATAATTTTTAAGGTACTATTAAAAATGGGAGATAGTCAGTCAAAATCAACTAATCGGTAAATTTTCAAGATAGGTTCAATATTTTTTTTTTCGATTGTTTTCAAGAATTACCTAAAAATTACAAATATTTTAAATTCCATTTTCTATTAAAATAATTTACAATTAGGGGTAAAGCATTGCATACATACAAATAATTAAAATTATTTGCCTGAACATTATTGCTTGGATTTTTTGACTATATCATTAAATAAAATTTGCAGTTTATTATTTTCGTTTAAAGTAGTTAACGATTCAATTTATTATTTTTTAATACAGAATTTTTCTTAACTTGTAACGTAAATTACTAATGATTGAAATTAATAGAGATTATTTTAATTTATTAAACATTTTTTTTAATTGTATCTAATTGATTTTTCGTATAACTTGGTTTCTATATGATATTGTATATTAATTCTGCAATTTTTTAATTAATTTCCAGGACACTATTTTATAAATGCAAGCACATATGGTCAGAAGAGAAAAATATTGCTAATACATAATTTAAAATACATTTATTTTGAATTCGATCATGAGATAATTTATAATTTTATGTTATTTTTTTTTATTAAATTTAATATATATAAAGATGTTAAATTATTTTCAGTTGTTAAGTATTTTATTATTTGAATATACTACTTTATTTCTTGCTTAAATAAAAGTAAAAAATACATATATTTTAATGTTAATGTGTTAAATTTCATTGGTGGAATTTGTATCAATGATGAGGAGGAGTGAAATCTTGTTTTTTTTTTTATAAAAAACTGATTGATCCTTTAGTTTGTATGAGAAGTTTATTGGGAAATATTTGATGTTATAATTACTTTTTTTGTCTAAGTACTAATCCAATATAAGCGATTAGTACTTGGTTGCTATTGCGGGTAGAGTACTGGTTACAGACACGTAGATATGGGTGGGCCTGGCCCTCCGTAGATTTAATGTGACCCAGGGTCGGCCCCCCCAAATTTAAATTCAATTATTTTTACGAATTATCAAAAACGTGCTAGGCCTTATATACATTGAAATTATTTATTTATTTATTTTTATTTTAGCTTCGATGCGAATCTGAGAAGGTATTGGTTTTACTATGATGTGTTGTTTTTTTTTTTTTTTTTTTTTTTTTTTTTTTTT
>NW_026099575.1:6748915-6752104 GCF_025091365.1 Daktulosphaira vitifoliae
GTATCTAGTCGAAGACATTACCCTTAAAAATTGAAAAAAATTCCCTCGTTCCCCGTAAATGGGGGAAACCTCCAAAAAAATTACAAATTTAAAAATCGCTAATTTTCGAAATTTTTTCAATTTTTTTTACTTAAAAGTGCCATAACTTTTTTAAAAATGAACATATCACTATAATTTTTTTTTTATAGATTCTTGATGTCTTTACCTATTATTTGGTTAATTTGTTTTGTAAATTTGATCTTTTTTCTGCCCACGAGGGGGGATTTAAAAAGACAACTTTTTCAAAAAAAATTAACTTTTTCAACTTAACTTTTGAAAATGTCCCGGAAGGTCTGACACTTTTATATATATCTTAAATTAAAGCATATATAATGTACTTTAATTTGAAAAAAAAAAATTTGACCTCTGGACTTGTCTTCATGGTGAAAACGGCTACCGAATGCTAATTTTGTGTGAAAATTTTTGATTTTATAATTGACATTTTTTACTTTATAGTGCTATAACTTTTTAAAAAACGTATGGATCAATACAATTTTTTCATGAGAAGTAGTATTTATATACAGAGGGTGGACAAAATAATATGAACACCATGCAATATAGTTACATATTGTTGCAAGTTGGCTACACTGTATAATTTTAGGATAACATGGCGTAAAATTAGTATATTATTACAATATAGTAGTTATTTATAACATATAAAGCTATGGTTTCCTAGAAAAGCGGTGCCGTTATCTAACGGCCGTCATTTTACGGTTGTTAATAACGGCCGTCTTTACGGTGACCAATCTGTGGTTTCCTAGGAAGTGCGACCGTATTCAATCGTAGTCACTTAAAAGTCAGTACTCACTCGAGAGTAGTTGATCGCGCATTGGTGAAAAATGGACGATTTGGACATAGCGTTATTAGTATGTTTGGATGATGAAGAGTCATCAGAAGACGAAAACAATCGTTTGGAGGAGAGTGTTATGTTCAAAAATCGTGAAACTGAGGGTGCATTTCAAATTTGGCTTGTCTATACTCTTTGGATTTGATATTGTACAAAGCTTCATGATTTTTGACAAAATCAATTAATTGTTCATCATTTTCGCTCGTCCAAATCACGTTTCCACTCTTTGTATAATTTAAAAATGCACACCGCTACATGGGAAAAACATTAAACTTTTGTTTATCACCGCTATGACGGCCGTCATGCAATTGACAGCACCGCTATTTGACGTTACGGTGACACTCAACGTACTCTAGGAAACCTACCCGATGTTATTTATAGAAAACGTCACCCAACGCTATATTACGGCCGCTGGATAACGGCACCGCTTTTCTAGGAAACCATAGCTTTAGTGTATAACACAGGTTATACTACGAACGTTAAAATAAATTTAAAATAAAATGCGTGACCTCTCGGACTTCCAAAGAGGGCAAATAGTGGGTGCTCGATTAGCGGGAGCGTCTGTAACGGAGACATCTAAACTGTTGAACGTGTCAAGAGGGACAGTATCCACAGTAATGACAACATACACGAAATACGGAAAAACATCATCGGCGAAAAGTAATAGTGGGCGAAATTCAAAGTTGACTGACAGGAACCGACGAACATTAAAACGGATTGTGACAAGACAACATAAAACTACCGCGGCTAAAGTTACAGCAGAACTTAACGCTCATTTAGGTAATACTGAATCTATTCCGCGAAGGATTGAAGCGGTTTTAAAAGAAAATGGAGGCCTAACATCTTATTAATAAATAAATATTGAGTATATGTCAGGTGTTCATATTATTTTGTCCACCCCCTGTACATCTTTCATTGGATATACTTTTTTTTTAAATCAAACTATTTCCCTAGACAAAAGTGGTAATATAATTTCAGAACCTAGCGAGATTGTAATCAAATTTCAAGAATTTTTCGAAGAACTCCTAAATAACAAAAATAACCGCATCGGAAGTAACAATAATGAAAAGTACGAAAAATTAGTGTATCATACAGCAGAACCTGAACTTCTAGCACCAAGTATCGAGGAGATTGAAATAATCATTAAATCACTAAAGAATAATAAATCTCCAGGGGATGATAACATAAATTCTGAACTACTAAAAATTGCAGGAAAAGAGGTACTAATTAACCTACACCAAATTATAACGAATATATGGAACACCGAACAAATAGAGCAAGAATGGTCGTCATCAATTATTTGCCCAATTTTTAAGAAAGGGGACCCAACAAAAGTTGATAATTATCGAGGTATTTCGTTATTAGACACTGCGTATAAGGTGCTCTCAATAGCTATCTTACGAAGGATAGAAGCATTCGCTTTTGACATAGTAGGAAAATATCAATGCGGCTTCACAAAAGGAAGATCCACCAGTGACCATATCTTTACGCTCAGACAAACAATGGAAAAGTATTATGAGTTTGACAAAGACTTGCACATGATATTTATAGATTTTAAACAAGCGTACGATAGCATCGACAGAGAACAACTATGGATAGCATTACAGAATTTTGGGTTGCCCAAAAAACTTGTAAATCTAGTTAAAAGCTGCAATTCTAATGCTACATGCAAAGTGCGTTTCTTGGGAAGGGAGTCAGGGGACTTCGAAGTCAAGTCTGGTTTAAGACAAGGGGATGCGCTATCCCCGATTCTATTCAATATAGCATTGGAAAGAATAGTGAGAGATATGAATGAAACCCGAGAAATGGATTTAAATGGTAAGGGAACATTGCTAGCATATGCTGACGACATTGTCATTCTTGGAGACTCTCAAGTCGAAGTAGAAGAAAGTACAAAAAAATTAATTAAGTCTAGTAAAAGAATGGGCCTCAATATAAATGAGAGCAAGATAAAATATATGATCATGAGCAGGCGTCCAAGAATTTTACAGAATCTCTCCGTAGATGAATATACATTTGAGCAAGTAGAAGACTTTAAATACTTGGGGGTTAATTTGAATAATAGGAATGATATGCATAACGAAATAAGGTTGAGGCTGAATGCGGCAAATCGAGGATATTATGCAATGAGCAAAATATTCAGTTCTAAACTTCTCTCCAGAGAAACTAAGATAAAGCTATATATTTCCTACTTACGGCCCATAGTAATGTATGGTTGTGAAACGTGGTCAACAACTAAAGGGGACGAGACAAAGCTACTAACATTTGAGCGAAAGGTTCTTAGAAGAATATATGGTCCCATA